>NC_079439.1:43167896-43187896 GCF_903798145.1 Danio aesculapii | reverse complement strand
ATTGTGGGAAGTTGGTGAATAAGATTCCACAATAAACGCTGCGTACACAAATGTAGTATATTGGTCGAACTTACCTGTCCAACATAGTAGAACTCCTCAGAATCATTGTCACCCTCTGAATCCTCCTCTATAGCATAATGGCACTGGAATGAGTTTCCAAAGCATGACAGGACATTAGTCACAATACACTGATTCATCGTTATGCCTAACAAACAAAAATAAAGCTATTGATGAAAGTACCATTTCTTACCGAGTGTTTATCAGTTTGAAGTTTTGACTTAATAGACAGACAGCTGGTGGCATCATTATTTAAGCGTATTTCTAAAGACACAATAAAAGCACAGATGCGTGAGCATGACATGAAATTACAAAAAAAGGATTTCAGATTAAACAATAAGTGATCTTCAGTTTTAATTATTAAGATCTGGAAAAAATTCACATAGTGAATATGCAAAATCCAACACACTTTTCCAACTTTCTATCCATTGTTTATTGTATAAGGCTAGTTATTATGATTAATTCCACTATAATTCCAATCTACCAAAGAACAACAATTTTGAATATATCGCCGTTCCTAATTTGTCAAAACTGCAGTAACACACAGCCTTATTAAAGTGTTAAAAATACAGTGTATTCTTGACCAAAGAAGTGATATTTTGTTCACAACACCTTAGAGTAAAAATAAGTTCTTTATGCAGAGGTCTGTGCGAGAAAGCATTTACTACTGACAAAGTGTGCACGTCCGAGATCCATCAGCGGAATGTGCACAGCCTCATTAGTTGTAATGTACTGCGTCAGAATATGTCAAGAGTTTTTTTTCTATTAAATGCATGGAGTTGAAAAAATATTAGGTGTGAATGTGTCAAACTAACTGCTGAAGGAAATTAGTGAGGACTGTTTTGCCACTTTGTTTTGGAACATATGTCTTAGCTGGGCCTAAAAATAGCATCAGAAGAAATAAACTAGAATTCCAGGCTAATTTATTTCCAGGATTACTGCCAGTGTAATCAAAGAGCTAAAAGAAGACGTTCTGACTAACACTATGTGAACACTGCACATAAGATCCTTACATGATTATACTGAACAAAACACACCAATGTGTTGCCTTTTTTGACATTTTGGGGGGTTCAATAATTTGACAGTATGGGTTTGGTAATGATTTGTCAACTGACCATCATTCACAGCAAACTGTAATAATATCATGCTATTCAAACTCTTGAGTTAACTCAATGAAATTCAGTCATGTAGGTGTTGAAATGATGGGTGCTAGCTCAGGGATGGAGCAAAAAAAAAAATTCAGCCAACAGGGGCCTTGACCAAAGTTGAAACCAATGAAATATTCCTGTGAAGTCCACTCTAGATCAAGATGACTGCTGTTTTCCTTTCCCCTATAGGCATGACTTCACTACATCAGTTTCATTTGCTTTCTTTAGCTGCAGCTCCTCCACGGTTCACTATTAACCGATACAGACTCTTACCTGTTGCAATTCTGTTGAAAATCACTGGTATTGGATCTCTGGTCACTAACACTTCATCGTCGTTTTCAGAATTAGACACATACGTGTTATCTGAAATGATAAAGACAAACAGGTGCTATTAAAAAAACCTAGAAAAGTAGGCCTGAACAACAACTAACACTATAAATCAAGCGTCCAATTACAAAGCTAAGCAAAAGTATTCAATTGCTCCATATACATAATTAATAGAAACACTCCAAAAGAAACCGAGCAGCGCTACATGCTAGTTCAATCTGGACAATTCGCTATTTTCAGGTTAACACATCCCATGGCATTCTTTGGCAGTGTTGTCTAAATTTGTGCCAAATAAACTACTCATTCTTATGCAAAGCTGACTGTCTGCCATTATGCTGTGAATCAGGCTAGATTAAGTCAAAAAGGGAGGTCCATAGATTTATATTTAGATTTAAGGGACAGCTCTAGTGTGTTGATGTCTTTGGCAATGCCGCAGCCTTTATTGTGTGTGCATTAAAAGTAGGGCTGCACGATATTGGAAAAATGCAACATTGCAATATTTTGTTATTCTGCGATATGAATACAACTTGACCAGATGACTTAAATATCTATATTTGTAAAGATTTATAAGTTTACATAAATTGGAATGATTCTGTAGACGAGTGCATCTGCATAAAATACAATAAATAATCTACAAGTAAATAAATACAACAAAAAAAAGATACAAATTAAATAAACAGTAATTTATTATTTTCTGAGAAGTCAAGCACTATTCATGGCAATTGAATAATCAAATGTAAAATACTGTAAAGTCTTCATTTTATGACTAATAAATTAAAATTAATCGTTATAAAAGTTACAAATGATACAATTCATTACGCCTAAATGCTTTTAAAATCCTCATGCGGTCATGCAAAGGTTAAATTATAATCCAGACTGAACATTGCATATCTTGCTATGAGAATATTGTGAATGATGACATTGAGATATCAATGCTGAAACAATATATTGTGCAGCTCTAATTAAAAGGGATGCATATTCAACTTCTGTTTCCTTTTTTTTTTTTATCTTAGTAAGAAAAGTCAAATTGACTTAGTTCACACAAAAGTGAAAAATTACACACCATTTGCTCATCCTCAGGTGGTTCGCTATACCTTTATGAGTTTCTTTATTCTGTTAAACAAAAATAAAGAGGTTTCGAAGAAAGCTGAAAACCGTCCATTGTAGGAAAAACAAACACAATGGAAGTCAATGGTTGCCGCTTTTCAGCTTTCTTCGAAATATACTAATTTGTGTCAAATATATTTGGGAGCATTTGTGCGAGTGCATATAATTGTTGCCGTGCGACTGGTTTTCAATCTAAAACGTTCACCATATGCGCAGATTTAGGAGACATTCACGCAGAATGCATCTTTGCACCCAATGCACCAAAAAATGTGAAACGCAGCGCTCGGGAATAGTTTTAAACAGTCCCCATGTCAACTTTCTACAGTAAACAAATCTCACAATGCTTGTCCCGCCTTCAAGCTCTTCTGATTAGTGCACTGCTCTACAACTGGACGCAAATGGATTGTTTAATATCAGCTGTCAATCATTCAGTCAATGCCTTATAGTGGCAGGGCGCTACAGCGTGAAAATGCAAAGCGCTGAAGATGAGAGAATGAAAAGCAAACTGACAGATTTTGTTTAGAAACCACCTAAAGTTAGACATAATGGCACATCTGATTAGTGATACACTTCTCGAAGAGTGGAAAAGACTCACTGTAAAGTCTGTGGGAAGATGTTTTCAGGTAACAGTGTTTGCCACTGAATCAACACATTAAGCGCGAGATGTTCTATTTAATCCTTTATTTAATCGTCAGGATGATTTCAAATGCAATAAATCTGTTAATATAAAACTTGTAGCAACGGTGCACAATTCTTGGTGGGTGCGACTAAATCTTGGCTGATGCGACCAAGTTTTTAAAAGTTAGGAGCACCAGTGCTACTAAGCAAAAAAGGTTCATTTCGAACCCTGCTATAGCCGTTAAATCACCTGAGCCTCAAAGTAGTGGCATGTCATTTTATGGCTTAATAAAGAATAAAAACATACACAGTTGCCCACTTGAACGTATTGTGTTGTTATAATTATGTGACAGAAGACATTCGGAGGAATCTATAAAGTAGCTGTGGTTAAGCGCTGAGGTGGCTATCCTTCATAGTACACAGTCATCTCACCAATCAGGTCAGTAATTATAAACAATATTTCTATATTTTAACAGAAAATGTAAGAAAGCCCCAGTGCTGTTTTTGTGGGTGCTTGACAAGGTGTTGATAAGCAGGTGCTATATGTGTTTTGGCTTTATCATGTTTAGTAAAAGCTGCTCTGAATGGTTCCTCATAAGTCCAAATAAAGTCCCCCTCCATGGCACTGAGAAATTCTAAACCCTTGATAAGGCCTGTGTCTTTCTTTCAGTTAGTTTTATCACTGACCATCTGAATCTAATGGCTTTGAACCATAACAAGCTCCATAATAAGCTGGCAAATTTGAAGACACAGAGCAGAGCAGATGTTACAGGGTGAGTTACATTGCATATTTAGATTTAGGCCTGCACGACATTGGAAAAATCTAACATTGCAATTTTTTTATTCTGCGATATAAATTGCGATATGAATACGATTTCACTAGATGAGTTGAATAACTGTTTGGAAAGAATTTATCATTTTAGACTGATTGGGAAGATTCTGTGCATAAAATATAATTAACAATCTACAAGTATAGAGAAATTTAATTTACAAATGAAATAAACAGCTTTTTATTGTTTTTCGAGGACTCAAACCTTATTCAGGTATACAGTAATTGATCAAATTAAAAATAATACTGCTTAGTTTTCGTTTTATAAACAATTCAATAAAATTAATCTTTTTTATTTGTCAAAGTTCCAATTTCATATGCCTGAACAATTTTAAAACCCTCACACAGTCACAGGCCTCAAAAATCACTAGTGAAAATGATTAATCATAATCCAGATTCAACATTGCGCATACTGACGAAGTGACTATTGCAAATGATCACATTGCGATAGATGCTGAAACGATATATTGCACTGAAAAAAATGATGTCTGCAAAATTGTTGCAAACAATTTATGTGTTGAATTTAAACAAACAAATTAAATTTAGTAATATTGAACTTAATTTGTTTAAATTCACCCCAAATAAATTGTTTACAATCACTTAACTTAAAAAACAAATGAGTAAATCCAAGGATTCATCTTTGAATGATTTATTTCAGTGTGTGCAGCCTTTTTTTAGAATAATCAAAAGTAGGGTTTTCTCAAGGTATCACAAGGTAAACATTAATATTAGTGTTATTAATTGTTGTGTATGAAGTCACACAGGGCAATGCAAAAGACTGGTGAGAGTTTTTAGTTATCACCAATTCAACAATCAAACAATCAATCCATTATGTTTAAGCAGTACCTGGATAATCATCAGAGACGTGAACAGAGTAGGACACCCTGAAAAAAAAACACACAAATGTCAACATTAGACTGGATACAACAATAACACTGCAGAGTACTTGCTCTCAGAACATATCTGACATACTAATATCTCACATTTCATCAAACTGAATAAACTCACAAATACAGTTAAGCTAATATATTGTGACAGCACTAGTGGAGCTATATTTAGAAACAGAGAAATCCAGATGCATTTTGTTCTTTTTTGTTTTGCGCCTGTTTTAATATATTCCACCTCGGCATGTGCCAGTATAAGATTCTGGTGGTATGATAATCTTGGAAAATAATATCATGGTATCACAGTATTGTGAACTGCTCTAAAATATATTGTTTTTAAATGTCTGAGTAAAAAAAACTACCATTTTTTTCCCTTTGAACACAATGAATTTAATTTTCAGAAAAAATTTTAATATTTTGGAAGAGTAAACATGTCAGACTAAAAAAATTAATCATTGACTTCTGCTCTCTTCCTTAGTTTCAAAATCACAGATTGAAAAAGATTGGCAGACAACTTGAAAAAGACATCTTTTGATATCTATTCTGCTGGAGATACTGTTGTCTTAAAAAGCTAAAAAAAAAAAAAAAAAAAAGTCTTACATCTACCTTAGGGGTGATATAACAGAAAACATTTGCGGATTTAAACCCTTGACTTTTCCAAACCATGGTATACCTTTAAACCGGTTATCGCCCCATGCCTAATTCCACCTATAGCTGACTTTACAGTCTGTGTTTCAGATACTCACAATATATTGCTTTTGATTATTGTATTATCAGTAGGGATGATATTAAAAAATATGATAAAATATAAAAAATATATCAAAAAAGGATATTTCTTATGATATAACATTTCCCTAAAAAGCTCTGGTTATTAGCTATGTTTTTAAATCATATATTTATTTAGTGGCATTAAAATAAAACTATAAAAGTAAAACTATTTTTCAGATACAATTCATTCTAATTCCGACAAAAAAACTGTGTAAAGGTGCAAGCATTTAGTCTTTAAAACACTAAGAATGAGCGAAAACGTCAGGATATTGCAGACTCTGATTGGCTGCTGTCATTTTCCTTTATTGCAATTGGTGTTTATTTTGAGCTCTGGGTTCACCTTTGGGTCGCTCCAGCCAATAGCAGAACAGCAACTACAGGGGAGGCGGGCCTTAAGATAGTAAGACCCCATCTAATTCATCAAATTTAGATAAACAACCATAAAATAAACGTAATTTGTCACACATGTCTGCAATACGTATGTTGCGTATACTTTTATCACAATAGCAATAAATTTGCGATATATTGTGCAGCCCTAGTTTTCAGCATATGTTTTAAACTTCAGCTTAAACTTAAGATATAGAGTTTTCAGAGATTTTACATCTTACAGAAAGCCAGCTGAGCTTTCTAAAACACCAAACTTTCACATAAAGTTGTTTGCTTCTGTGGATGTAAACAACAAGAATAAAAAAAAATCGAATTTGTGCATTAAAATGACAACAATGTCATATACAGTATCTACTGCAGGCTATGCTATTTACAGAAGAAAAACCAAAAGAATGCTCTTTATCGAATAACATTAGCAGCATAAAAACACATTTCTCACTGCAATGAGGTTTCAGTGGACCAGAGTAGCACTAACTCAGGAGTGGAGGTAATATTATAAGGCAGATTTTTTTGTTAGATGTAGGCAGGGCTTGTTTCCAAAGTGATGCCAGTTTGGATAGAAAATGCAAACAGCATATTTTCAAACACTCGTTATGATTTTTGGAAAATATAAAAAGCAGTGGGTGGATTCTTACGGTTTTAGGGTCTGTACACACACTGCCAACAAACACTTGCGCTCAAATACCATGTAACATTGCATTTTGCTGAACTGACCCCTATTAAAGAGCAGCAAAACTGGAAAAGGCTCAATAAAATAAAAAATCCTCCAACAGTTACACAAAGCTGCATGACTGAAATGAGCAGATGGAATGTATAATTCCAAGTGACAAAAGAGATTTTGTAAACACTTTACAGAAGAGACTATCAGGTCCCTAAGGACTGCTGCCCACATGTCCTGAAAACAGCTAGTCTAAACGCTTATAGGTAATTAAGGAAAGTGTGGTCTCCGTTTCACGCAATCAAGTAAATAAGGCTGCAACGAACAGTGTTGACAACAGGACACTGTCGCCGGTGAAGTACCTTGAATTAATGTGCAGATTAAGTGGCTTGCTAAAAAGCCTTACAGTATCAACCTGCAACTGCCCAAATAATATTAATTACCTCAGTATAGGCTGATCTGGCAGCAGTGAAAACATAACATCATGTAGGTGACCTTTATGTGATTACACTCTTTTTTTTTTTTTTTTTTTTTGCTCCATTGCACAATGCGAGAAAATATATTCAAGAATTAATGGAGTCAGTGACCTTATACATAACATTAAAAATCATGCCAAATAACTTACTGGAAAAAAAAATAATTAAAATCACACACAATTACAATATACTGTATCTGTATGTACATTTTGACTACTGCCTGAAAAGAATGCTGTACTTGGCCATGAGTATTTATGTGATGACAATACAGAAAAGAGAGATTGATTCAGTGGAAGTGAAACCCCTTGTGGGGTCTCACACAGGATGGCGCCACTCACAGAAAGCATTATTCACAATGACACCTGCAATGTTTAAAAATGACTTTGGTGTCATATGCATGATACAGGGTTTTTTTGGAGCCACATTTTTATTCAAGCGCACCAAACATCTGCTAAATGACGATGACTGTGCAAAAATGCATTATATGCGTTTGTGCTTATTCTTGATCATACAAAGCCTTCCTAAATTTTTAAAAGACAGTTTCCCCCCCAACAGCTAACTTTCTTTAATTGAAACAATTTGGTAACCAAAAAAAGAAACAAAAACCTAAATCAAACTTGCTTTATTCTAGTGTTAAAAAATAGATTTATATTTATGACAAATTCAACCAATACTGGCTCAAAAGAAAATGTGAATATCATTATATAATCATACACAAAAACAATCATTTCAACATAATTGCGTCTTCTTTTGTTTCACAACACATAGTCAAATGTCAAGTAATAAGTGCTAAAGTGAGTTCAGTGTCAACCAGCACGTACAATTTGAGTAGTTCAGAAATGAAATGTGTGAAATGTTGCTACAAGAGTAATAGCAAGCAATCTAGACTAAACCCACCTTAAAACTAACCAAGTGTTATCAAAAGTCAACACATTAGCTAAAGCATCTGTGCTATTTTTAGTATGTTTAGTCTCTGAGCTCTTTAATCATGACGTGCATTTCAAAACACTCCTTTGCAAGTGCTTTGCGACACCAATGCAATGCTGCAGCAGGTGATCTAGAGCAAGTTTATCATGTTGGAAAAGTCACAATGTGCATGGGAAGCTGCTATTTAATGTGATGCAAACATCAAAATGTTTTCGTTTATAAATCATGTGCTATTCATTTTGCACAATTCTATCTTATGACCTCAAAACTCTTTTCCGAGCAACAAGTGTCAGCTGAAGATTGCCAAAACAAAGAAGAGAGATGAGACAAGAGGTTGTGTAAGGGATAATCAACAGATTTTTAAAGCATTTTAAGTGAACAAATTTGATAGTCACAAATTTCATAATCATTAGTGCCCTGGCACCTAGAGACTATGCAGCACTATTGATACGATCCAAGACCTGTGAAGAGATGATCCCAAGGTATCCCCAATACTGGACAAGGCAGTATCCATAGCTGATGCTGTCGTTGTCATGGAGTGCATGAGACTGATTGCTGATAGACCACAGTACAAATGAGTACCCGCATTGATCCTGTAAGCCAGCCTGACCTCCTGCCGGTGCCCTAATCACACCTGCAGCTTCTCCACAATAGACGGTCTGCTTCTCCAGCCTCCAGCGCCTAGACTACAGCTCCACATAGGAAGTTTGGCCAGAAGAATAATGGTCGCACCCAACAGAGCCTGGTCGAGTTTTTTTTTTCCTTCACTTTGTCAATTGGTGAAGTTTTTTTTCCCCCCGCTATTGTAGCCACTGGCTTGCTCGGATCGGGACTTGTGGAGCTGCGCTTCGGTGGAGTTGCTCTTCAGTGTTTGAACTTTCAGCGTTGATATTTAAACCACACTGCACTGAACTAAACTGAACTTCAACTCTGAAATCTGGACTTTACTAGAACTATGTTAAGCTGCTTTGACACAATCTACATTGTAAAAACCGCTATATAAATAAACATGAATTGAATTGACTTGAATTAGACAAGTTTAGACAAGCATCACAATGTTTGACGTAATTTTCACCAGTTAAGCAACAAATCTCCCCATTTGAATGTCACAATGGGAGAGATTGTGTATGTACAGTTGAAGTCAGAATTATTAGCCCCCCCCTTTGAATTTTTTTTCTTTTTTAAATATTTACCAAATGATGTTTAACAGAGCAATGAAATTTACATTTACATTTACATTTAGTCATTTAGCAGACGCTTTTATCCAAAGCGACTTACAAATGAGGACAAGGAAGCAATTTACACATCTATAAGAGCAAAATGTGAAATCTGTGAATCTGTGAAATGTTCACAGTATGCCTGATAATGTTTTTTCTTCTGGAGAAAGTCTTATTTGTTTTATTTCGGCTTGAATAAAAGCAGTTTTAAATTTTTTAAAAGCCGTTTTAAGGTCAAAATTATTAGCCCCTTTAAGCAATAAATATTTTGCAAAAGTCTACAGAACAAACCATCGTTATACAATAACTTGCCTAATTACCCTAACCTGCCTAGTTAACCTAATTAAGGTAGTCACTTTAAGCTGTATAGAAGTGTCTTAAAAAATATCTAGTAAAATATTATTTACTGTCATTATAGCAAAGATAAAATAAATCAGTTATTAGAGATGAGTTATTAAAACTATTATGATGACAAATGTGTTGAAAAAAATCTGCTCTCCGTTAAAGTGCACCTAGGTTAGCCCTTTTTTCAGATTTAATGTAAGTCTTTTGCTTCACCAGAATGTGTCTGTGAAGTTTCAGCTCAATACTCCCACCAGACTTTTTCATACCTTTTATAAGGTTCTCTTTTATACCTTTTTGCATCAGGTAGCGGTTTTATTGTACTGCTCCTTTAAGGCTAGTCCTCCCCGCCCACCGTTTCTACGTGCCTTAATCTCCTCCCTCAGCTGCGTCAGACAACAGACAGACTTAAAGGAAGCAGATCTCATGTAGCGTTTGTGAGAAATACTACAGTAAGAACTTTATCAATGAGTATTTGATGCATTTGTTGTGTTGAGTCAACTTAACGATGAGTTGCACACAATGTCATTACAAAGTTCACACGTGCACACACACAGATACACACACACACACACACACACACACACACACACACACACACACACACACACACACACACACACAAACAAACACACACAAACACACACAAACACACACAAACACACACAAACAGCACGCGCGTTTAGCTTTTCACTCTTTTTGCACGCATATGTAACAGGATACAGGTTAATATCCACTGCTGTATGGATCACTGTAATTCATTACACACGTGCACTGTTCTAAAACATTTTAAACTCGTAAAACTGACTCTTGATCACATTTGATGTTCCTAGCGAACTGAACAGACCTTTTATTCCCGGTTGTTTTGCGCACGTACGGTCTTGTGGATGATATTATCATACACATGACTACCGTGACATGTTCTTTTTTTTTAAGGTTTAATTTTGGCCTTTTTGCCTTTATTAGATAGAGGGGGGAGGGGGGGTAGGAATGTCCTCAAGCCCAGATTCGAACTTAGGACGCCCTGACATGCTACTGCACCATATGTCTACGCGCTAACCATTAGGCTATTGCGCTGACAATACCGTGACATGTTAATGCGCAACTGTCAATCAATTTGGTGGGCGGGGACTCCTACGTCAAGTTGCAGTCGGTCTGAAAACTGCTCCAATTGGTCCACCAGTTATATGTTGTTAAATTGAAGGAAAAAAAAGAACTGGGTGTGTTTATATCACCCCAATATGACGGTCTATACACTATATCTACACATATGTCTTTTCAAACAGCTTGAAAATTAGATTTTTCACCATAGGTGCCCTTTAAACAAAAAATTAAGAAAAAAATAAACAGTTGGCTAATAATTCAGGGGGCCTAATAATTCTGACTTCAACTGTATATGACACGGGTATATCTAATAGCTCATGGTTATATGTGTATACCTCTAACTGTCACGAGTTATGTTTACTGATAATGATTGAGGAAGCACATTTATTTCTACTTATGATCAAAACTACCCACGCATTAAGCAATTTTAACTTCCCCATTCAGAATCAAGGTTTTCAACAGACCATGGCATAAAAAGTGATTCATCAGTTGTCCTGATGTTGCATTAGAAAATAAAGAGAAGCAGTATAGTATATGTTTGTTAACCAAGCTGACAGGCCGCAAAAAATAACATCTCATTCAACATTTAAAACAATTTGACAATGACAAAAAGAAACGCAAATCTAAAAAAACAGTATATTGTGCCAGTTACTACAACAATTAAGATTATATATTGGCATTGCTGTTAACAAGAAAGAACCTTTGACATCCATGGAAGTTTTCAATCAGGAAAAAGGTTATTTAGTGGAATAATGTTCTTTAGATTATTAAAATGTGCCTAACATTATTAAAAAAGCAAACAGTTATGGGCTTCTGGGGAACCAAATCATGGTTCTTCTACAGTCCTATGAAAACCTGCATTAAAAACTTTATCTTTAAAGGGGTGGTCCACTATGATATCATATTTTAAACTTTAGTTGATGTGTAATGTAGCTGTGTGAACATAAACAACATCTCTGAATGTAAGATGCTCAAAGTTCAATGCAAAGTTAGACATTGGCTTTTACAGAGTTAGCTTAGCAAAGCCTACAGCGAACGAATTTGGGAACTACAAAAAAAATACATGACAGCACGGTGGCGCAGTGGGTACCGCTTTCGCCTCACAGCAAGAAGGTCGCTGGTTTGAGCCTCGGCTGGGTCAGTTGGCATTTCTGTGTGGAGTTTGCATGTTCTCCCTGTTTCCTCCGGGTTCTCCGGTTTCCCCCACAGTCCAAAGACATGCGCTATAGGTGAATTGGGTACGCTAAAATAGTCCGTAGTCTATGTGTGTATGGGTGTTTCCCAGCGATGGGTTGCAGCTGGAAGGGCATCCGCTGTGTAAAACATATGCTGGATAAGTTGGCGGTTCATTTCGCTGTGGCGACCCCTGATTAATAAAGGGACTAAGCCGAAAAGAAAATAAATGAATGAATGAAAAAAATACATCCGGGCTAGTGAGATCACAAAGGCTTCAGGTTATGCACATTCATCATGTGCATACACCCCACGCAGCGGAGGCTTGACTAGAGGCGCTGTAATGTTAAAGCAGAGAAAGCTAAAATGCCATCCAAACGCTGCTATTTCCACAGAGCTTGTTCTGTTTCTGTATTTGGGCTTGACACTAAGAGAGAAGTGCTTACAGTTTAATCTTAAATATGCTCCAGAAAATTATAAAAAGATATAGCTAGCATTTGACAAAATCCAGCTTCCAGAATCTCACTCATTTCAATGCTGAATTCTGTTAAAAACTCCTCCAACCTTAATAGAAAAAGCTGTGAATTGTGAGCAACAACCTGTAAGTGTTTTTATGTGTTAAAATTGATCAATTACATGCACACTTTCTAGTGTCAATGGTATGTTGTAGCGAGGATGTAAACAACGGCATATGCAGTTTGGCACCGCTAACAATTTTGCCACAAATTCATATTTATCAGTCAAACCACTGTAAACACCCACAATCTTTAGCAGTGCTGCAGTGTCTCTCTATGCAACTGCTTTCAGGGTCTCTCTATGTGGCCGCTTTCCCTGATTTCTACATCTCAAATAACAAACTCGCAAAAGATTTATTTTTTCAGGTCAGGTTTTATTTTAGAAAGCAGGCGTGAGGTATAGCTGTGTACTCTTCAGTTCTGTCTCATTCAGTTACTGTTTACTCAGTACAATAACGCGTGCTTGTAGGGGCGTAACGTGGTGACGTGAAGCTGATCCACGAATCACAGCACATTATGTTAGCTGACCAATCAAAGTGTGGGCTTATAAGAGTAACTAGGAAACATGCCAGTCATTTTCATGTTAGCTGAGTAGCTGTATATAATCAATAGGGGTGTCAAAATTTATTGTTTCTTCAGTGCACCGCGATGCAGACTCGGACAATTCGGTATCAGTTCAGTAATAATCATAACCGGTTATTATGTACTGGTGTCATTTATCTCATATGCGCTGTGTCGTGGTAGCTTACTATGGCGAGGGAGGCGAGCGCGAGTATTTACAGCGCTTAAAACCGCAGAAACTGTGCACATTCACTGCGTTTGCTGGATTAGTCTTTCACTGACACTTACAGCAGAAGCCCCTATTTCATTGCGATTGAGAGAATGAAAGTAAACTCCATTTCTCTCTCTCACTCACTATGGCCCATTTGACCTGCTGGGTGTGACTTTTCCTCTCCTTTCGGCTGTTTTACAGCGATATTTCTGGATACAGAGACAAGCGCGCGCCTGCAGAGTTTTCTCCATCGTGTCTATCATGGATCAGCTGTGATCGCCGCTGCTGTTTATCGGTGTCACTCATCTGTGAAAAGCGCAGTGTGCAAGAGCCAGCCGCAGCCCTTTTTGTTGAGCGTGTGACCAATCAAAGGGGTGTAAGAGAACTTGGTAGACAAGAGTCAGTAAGCGAGCGGGATATTTATATTTGTTTTTATTATTTGCTATAAACGCTCGTGTTGTTTAAAGGTACAGTTTATATATCTGACTGTTTGTATTAAATGAGAAATTGTATTACAAATCGTATAAAAATATAAATATACATTTAATACAATAATTGCTGCTGTGAAGAATATATAAAACTGTGGAAAGCGTCATCAATGCACCGTGATGTACCAAGATATCGAATTGAACCGAATCGATGGCATGATAATCGTAACCAAACTGAGACCAGTGTAGCTTCGCAGCTCTAATAATCAAAGTAAGATATATGAACAAATAACCGGATTTTCTACAAATGAAGCATGAGCACACATTGCTTTGCATCTTATAAACACAACCAAGCCTTAAAAATACACTGTGGACCACCCTTTAAGAGAACATCTGTTTGCATTAGTTTATCCAGCTTGCCATGTTTACAGTATATCCAGCTTGACATTTAAAGAGACAGACATTACATAGGAACTAAATATGCAGCCGACAGCAACATATAAACAAATCAGAAATGCATAGGGGTTCAGTTACTTTTTTACCATCAATTTAATACAAATATTTGTTTTTTGAACCAATGATGTATCAAATGTTCTAAGACATAAGCAAATAAAACGTGTACAGATACCTTTCAACACTTTAGACTTTGGTTAGACATAACAACGACATCAATGCCTGATCATCTCCACACATGAAATGGTAATACTTTTTTAATCAGGAATCAGGATGCACTTACAACATTACCTAAAGTTAATAAATGCTGCGGAAACATTGCTTATTTTTATTATGATTTAATTTGTTTAAGTTAACATCTGTTAATATGTAGTTATTGTGCTATGAACAAACACAATAAAGGTATGTCACTATTAATAATTAATCATTTAATTTCAAAGCTGTGGTGAATTTTTGTAATCAAGTTACACACGATTTTACATGGTGTGTTATGTTTATTTTTTTAACAGTATGCCTTTTAACAAATATGAATTTAATAATCCAGTGCAGTCCAAAAATCTAAAGTAGTTACAAATAAAATACACTTTCGATCTCTACCTGAGACACTGGGTTACACAAATGAAAGTATATTTTAAGGGTCAGAACAGTGCCTTTAGGTAATACGTGTTCATTTGTAATGTCAAATGTAGAGATTTTCAGGGAAAAGACCTCCATTTACTCAAATCCAACATGACAAGGTAATTACAGCTAGCGTCTGGAATCTCCTGCCCTGGTTGGCTTGATTCTGGGGTAAAGATCAAGAAAAGCATTATAAATGGCTGTCAAATGGGGTCACATGCCAAGACAGAAGCTTCTACTCCAGAAATGTGTTCTCCAAGACAGAGCAATATTGTAAAAGTGGAAAAAGCAATGCACAGACTTCAGTGAAAGCAAACAACCTCTGCATGTGGATGGCCGACCATAGGAGAGCGAAACCCTGCGGGCAGGTCTCAGCAGTGCATCTACACTCATTTTTCAACTGCCTGTCACACTGAGAGAATCTTTCCCTTGTGGTTTGCATAGAGGTCATAGGCAAGTAGTACTGCTACAAGATGATAGCTGCAGCCGGACATATGTGTGACGAAATCAGGACTCAGCTTGATGCTATAAGCGTAGTGCTGCTGACACAGAACGTCAAAAAGTTCAAAGATGCCACCAGTCTCCACACACCACTATAGAATAAAAAGGCAAAAGTTGTGTAAAGAGTGTTTAAGTGTTTAGTATTCTTGTCACACTAACAGTTGTCTCTTATTTAATCTAGTTACTAGGTATGTGCCGAGTCTCAAATATTGGTATTGGGCCGATCAAGGTATTTTTAACTGACTGGTATCTACTGTACACTAGGAAGCCTGATCCTTTTTTTTTACATCTGATATCAGGCATGTGTTGTAGAAGAGTGTGGAATTTGTGACTGAAATGCATGGCAAAAAGGCTGTTGTGTGGATATACGAAAACAATCCTACAATAGTGTATAATGTATGCAGAGAAATGCATTTTGCAACCTAGTAGCAAAAGAGCATAGTTCAATTCTACCAATCTGAACACTAAACATAAAATATAGTCCTGTATAATGTGCAGAGTATCGCTTTCTTTACAATGCCTGTGGGAAATAGAATGCAAGGAAAATTGTGTTGGCAGTTTAGCAATCTGAACCATAAGGTAAAGCTGTTGTGTGGACAACACCACGTTCATGTACAAGTCCATATGCAAATGCATGCTAAAACTGTTTGTCACTTACAAAATTGACATACGCCACATTTTAGTATAGTTTTGGTTTCTAAGAACATGAAATTAAAATGATTTTTTTTTTCCTATGGATGTCAATGGCTATTTTTTTACGACATTCTCCAAAATATCTTGTTTTGTGTTCAACAGAGGAAAGAAATTCATTCAGTTTCGAGGCAAACCACGCCTTTAATACTAGTATACTAATAATAATAAATAATAATTCCTTACATTTATTGAAGACAATAAGTTGCTTAGTGATAGCCAGCATGGCCAGTATATGTTCAGTAAATTTTATTTACTGAACATATACGTACTGCACTAAATAAAGGCCATGTCACTGGAGCTGTATACATAGATTTTAGAAAGGCCTTTGATACAGTTAATCATAATACTCTTTTAAACAAATTGATCTCATTTAATCTCTCTTCTATTGCAATAGATATGTTTTCATCATATTTATCCAATAGATCTCAGATTGTTAAAATTGGTACATCAACATCACAGGCATTAGGTTGTTCTATGGGGGTTCCACAGGGAAGTATTTTGGGACCTTTACTTTATCTGATGTATATCAATGACCTCCCTCAGGTAATTAAACATTCAGATTCTTTATTGAACGCCGATGACACTGTATTTTTTTGTCTCTGGATCAAGTACAGACACACTAAATTAAATACAGATCTTCAGCATTTACATTAGTGGCTGCAAGACAATCATTTGACTATTAACGTTAAGAAAATGAAATGTATGTACTTTTATTTACCTACACTGTAAAAAATGGCCGTGATTTCAACGGTAAAAAGCTGTAAAAATGCTACAGTACAAATCCGTAACCTGGTTAACGGTATGTTTCCTTAATATATACGGCGAATAACCGTAAACTGACTTTCCCAGAATTCCCTGCATGGCACATCAATTTTTATGCTTTTTGTTGACATTACTTTGGATCTTTTCAGTTGTTTCCCCATCAGTTATGTACATTAGAGATTTATGTTACATCTAATGTTGGTAAACAATGTTTATTTCATGACTTTAATTTTATGCGTGTTACTATACTGGTGTTTAGTAGCTGTGTGAATGACACTGAGCACCTCCTATATATTGATACACTTTTCTGCTTGTGGGAAAAGTTGTTTGTGATGAGCATTGGTTCATTATGCAACTTTCTCATCTCCACCTGCATATGGGTGTGCTAACGTGTTTAACCGTGTAACAAAAAATGTGTAGATGTTGATAATACAAAATACAGACATATTACCTCTATAAATTACTAAAATACAGTTGTTTACCGTAAAAATGAGAAATTACTTTTACGGTTTGAGCTGTATTTTTAACGGTAAAGTACTGGCAACTACAGCTGCCAGTTTTTTACAGTAAATTTTACGGATTTATTTTTTACAGTGTAGGCGAAAATTATCCATATCCTATCCCATCACTTTCTCGAATCAAAAACTTTCTATTGTATCCACATATCAATATTTTGGAATCAGACTCTCACCTTACTTATTATAACCATGTTCAAAATGTTTATAAAAAGCTGAAACAAAAGCTATTTGTTTATGAGAAAATTAGAACAAATCTGTCTTTTTCTGTTTTAGAAACTTATCTTCATGCCATAATTTTGTCTACCTTGTCTTACTGTTTGCCTGTTTAGTCTCTCACAACCAATGATATCTTGGAGCCAATAGCTAGACTGTACAATAGGGCCTATAAGGTCCACAACAGACTTTCTGGATGGACACAACACTGTTTTGCTCTATCACTCTCTAATGCTTTAACATTTCAAAACTACATTATGAACACAGGGATTAAACTGTACTATAAAATTTTAAATAGCGCTACCTCAGCAGCCCTTTGTGCTTTGGTACCAAAACTTAACACAAGGACTGATCATTCCACCAGATCTGCAACTAATGGATGTTTGCCATTACCGGCTTTTAAAAACTGTTATGGACAGAGATCTTTCTTTTATGTATTCACAAAAGTCTGGAATGAGATCCCAAAACATCGTAAAAACAATTCCAACACTGAGACTTTTTTTAAAAACTATGCTCGTCATCTGATGTTCAACTATTGGTGTAGCCACTGAGATAGTAGCCTGCTTTTCTCTATTTTATAAGTTTGGTCACTGTTTGTACTATGTTGATGGATGGGATGTCTGTCTGTTTTTATGTTCTGCAGAGCAGGAACCTGCTGAAAAACAGCATTCATGCTGAGTCAGGCCCGATTATTTTTTAATCTTTTCCTGTTTAAAATAACTATAAATAAATAGATAAATAAATAAATAAATATAGTGCTTTTCTGGACACTCAAAGCGCTTTTACACATTGGGGGAATCTCCTCATCCACCACTGTTGTGCAGCATCCACCTGGATGACGCAACTGCAGCCATATTACGCCAGACCGCACACCATAGGAGAGGAGTAGAGGAGACATAGGGATGAAGTCAATTATGATATGGGGATGGTTAGGAGGCCATGATGGGCAGAGACCAGTGGGCAAATTTGGCCAGGATGTCAGAGTTAAACTCTTTTTTTCAAAGTAAATCCTAAGACTTTTAATGAAAGGACCTCAGTTCACGTCTCATCCAAAAGACAGCTCTCACTGAGCAGTACTGTATAGAGTCCCCATCACTATACTGGGGCATTAGGACCCACACAGACGGCAGGTTGGTGTCCCCTGCTGGCCTCACTAACACCACTTCCGGCAGCAACCTAGCTTTCCCATGTGGTCTCTATGAGGTACTGACCAGCCTCAGCCCTGCTTAGCTTCAGTGGGCAACCATGTGAGGGCTGCAGAGAGCTAGCTGCAGGCATATATACTATGTAGTATAGTTTAGCATAGTACAATACAGTACAGTACACTAATCCTGAACTAAGATGAAGTGACTTTTTGTTTATTTTGTAAAATAATAATGAAACCGTAAGTAACTGATTGTACATATTTCTACATTACAGAGCTATGTAGTTGTCAGTATATACTGTACATTGAACTGATATTAATAAATTAAATTAATAACCTTAATGTATCTAAAAGTGCACCTAGCACAAGAAAAATATAATTCACATAAGATCTGGGCATGCCTATATATATATATATATATATATATATATATATATATATATATATATATATATATATATATATATATATATATATATATATATATATATATATATATATATATATATATATATATATATATATATATATATATATATATATATATATATATATATATATATATATATATATATATATATATATATATATATATATATATATACTGTACACTACCAGTCAATATGTTAAATAAGGGTTGGAGCTGAACTTTGCAGGAAAGTAGATCTCCAGGAACAGGGTTGAGCACCCGTGATGTACACAGATGTTTAAGGAGATACTGTTTTCACTTGATTCATTTGTCTGCACTCCAACAGATGTAGTGGTTAAAGTGGCCTAAAAACCTTTACAAAAAACCAATGCAGCACAAACATGGTAAACTGCTTCTGCTTTTGCTGCTTTCACTTTCTACATCATACTTTGAAACACCTAAGTTATCAAGCCCTAAATTACAAAGATACATCCTCGTCTAATCCCTGAATTAATAGTTTACATCTTTTTCATATAGTATACCAAATGACCCAAAGTTTATTTCCAATGGTTTACCAGCATCCACGTCTAATGCAACAACATTTGTTTGAATTAGAGCCTGTCACAATTTAGCACTCATGGTAATTATGCAAATTCAGTTATACCAAGATGATGAAACTCAAACATAATTTGTGTTGATCTCGGCCATGATGGATTATTCATGAGAAACTACTGCATCTCAGGGATTATGGGCTTGTCTGTTCTTTTCACTGCTTGAAATATCTTATAACTACTTTGGTAACATCAAACAAAAGTGAAACCTATGCGAATACCCATCTTTGAATAGTTTCATGTATCAAATATCAGGGTCACCTGGAATGTGAGATATTAGAACTAGTTCATTTTCAGTAAAGAAGAAAGAAAAACATAAAAATGACAGTGTCCGAAAAAAA
>NC_079439.1:43025396-43162896 GCF_903798145.1 Danio aesculapii | reverse complement strand
CTAAAAATAAATGCAAGTGAATGAGACCAGACGTCTCAAGCAAATAAAGTTCCATTGGCTGCACCCTGCTCTAATGTGAAGACTAAGGTCAATAGGGGCACTTTAAAAAGGGCCAGATTGTGGTGGACAAACGCATTATGTTCATGCTCATTATGTTCTGCATAAGTACATTGCAATTCTGTGTTTTCCAGATTGTACTGTACTATCAATTTATATTTTAATCAGCTGCCATTTTATGAAATAAGCAATTATATCTAAAGCAACATTTTTGTGTAGTTTCAGTTGCAGGCACCTACTGTACTGTACATTAAGCAGGCTTTGAAACTATGTAATATCATGTCTAGAAAGTTTATATCGTACTAATACTTTGTATGAGTAGCACTTCTTGTGAGTATTTCTTCTTTATAATAAGTTGCTAAATGCCTAGGTAATTCAAAATCATAGGGTCAGATTAATGATCCCTATGACCAATATGACCAAAACATAAAGACAAAGCAGTTACAATTGAAATGTATATAGCATAACAAGCTATGTCCAAACAATTTTATAGTTATTTTAGTTCAGGAGCCTTGATAGTGTTATGGTTCCGAACACAAGAGTTAACAAGTGTTAAAGACGCTGAAAATAACGTGGTCATTGTTTCTCACTCTCATACTGTTGTAAACCTGTATAATGTTCTTTAGTGAAGCACAAATAAGATGTTAGCTTTAACTTTCATTCCATCTGTTTTCAAATAATTAAATCAATACATATTGAGCCATTCTGGAAAAGATAAGCGTTTGGTCAACATGAGGAGGATGAAATCACTACATTTGACCAACAGCGAGCAAAAAAACTAAAGCAGTGTGAAGATTCAGCAATTGTTTACATTCAAAGTAACATCTATTATTTACCTTTTAGCTCCTTTTGAGTAGGTGAACGTGAAGGTGGAGTCGGAGAATCTAAAGTCTGGAACAAACAGACAATGAAGACAGGTGAAGACACAAACTTGATGTTTGTGAGAAATACACAAGACAAAAAAAGTCCCTTTCAACAAGTGTAGTCTCCATGGCAACATCAACTGGAAATGCCCACTGATAATATCCATATACACGAGAATGGCATTGATCATTAACAAATGTGTGAAACTCAACAATGGGAACGCGTGGGCTAATTGAAAAATCATTCACATCACAAAGCAACACCTGAGATGCATGTTAATGCCTGTATTAGATAGTAAGAGCAGAATATGTGGCAATAATAACGGCAGCTCACGTTTTGCTAGGCCCTCGGTTGCAGTTGATTATTGCATAATTTATAACGTCCAGGAAAGATTAAATTGCGGACGCAGGGGCACACAATCGGCCACACGCGTACGTGTTTTGAGCATATCGAGCTTTGGTGTGGAGGAGGAAATAAAGCCATCAACAGTGAGGCTGACAGCCTGTCAATTGTCTTGAGTAAATCTACGGCAAGACAGTACTCTTAATAAGAGACAATGGAAACTCACCAGAAAACAGGCAGTCTTTCTCTGCCTTACACCTTTGAATTACGATGTCGACGTCTTTTTGAATCCTCTCCTGCCTTGAACACATCCCCATGAAATAACACACACTAGAATGGCTTCTCTAACTAATATTGGGCGAAACAAACGAATCTTTCCGCTTGCAGGCACGATGGCTGTGGGGAACAGTAGAAATACGTGCTCGGAGCTCTGCTGAAACGATCCCAGGTGTGTCACGCCAACCGACACCGTTTCATCTCGTCTAACAATAGCCTCGATCACATGAGCTCTTCCTCGCCACAGCTTTCATAAAGATATCACTTTTGTACCGGAAGCATCTCTCGGTCGTCCTCATAACTCTGCTGAACCCAACAATGGCGATGTCGAGAGTCAGTCGAGCCGCGGAGCGCAAAAAGAAAGCGCAAGTGTTGAAGTAAAACCGACCGAGGCGGGCGGAGCGACGGACAGTTAAAGGAAGCTGAAGTTGCACACGGGGGAGATCGGTGTGGGAATCCTGTGATTGCATCCACGAGATGAACCCGGCGGGAACGGGAATCACAACAAGGCGGATGATGATGTCATGGACGTGTTTTTCTCCCCACGCGTCCACTCTGTGCTCTCCAGCACTCGGCAGCATCACAGGAGAACAACACATGAAGCATAAACACAGGCCTATAATTGAACAGTAAACACTTAATCAGATTAGGATCGTTGCTAGTTTGTAATTATTAATAATAAGCTATATTATATGTCTTCCGATTACCTAATTTACAGGAAAACGCATGTGTGCTGATGTTCAGAACTATAACGTTCTTATAACCTAGAAATAATGTCCAATTTATACAAAGAAAACTGGTGAACCGATAGAGAACTTTCTGGGAACCAAAAGCAGAGGTTTGACTGTGTTTTATAGACTTATTTGAACAGTAAAATGAACAACCATCTTGTGTTTGGGATCAGTCACACTTTTTTGCACATTTCTGATTAATTCATGTATTTTTACCAAAAAAAAAAATCTAATTTGTGCAATTTTAGCATTTTTAGTTAACATTACTATCAGGGCTTGACATTAACTTTTTTGATCACCAGCCACTGTGGCTAGCAGATTTCCAACATTACTAGCCACTTGCCATTTTCACTAGCCACACTTTTGTTGTTTGGAAAATATATTTTATATGAATAAATTTGACTTTGACATGCTAAAATTACTTAATTTAGATGTTGTGTTGTCCACATGCCTCATTCATTTCACTTTTTGTGTGTGTTGTGTATGAGCTTGCTCACTGTGCGTGAGTAAATGGGTTGTCACATTGCAATTAGTTTTTATTTCACATGACTTTTTAGGGCTCAAAATTAAAGATTTACCAAATTTATCTCTGACCACATAAAAAACAAATAATTATTTCTTAGCCACACATGTTAAATGTGTCAAAACAAGCAAAATACAGCTGCATACATGTACTTTTTATTCAACAAAACTCTTGTTTTTTTAAAAATTGACATTTAAAAAGATATATTGTCATGTATATAAAATATGCACAGTAATCTGTCCTGGCTAAAGATCCCAGACCAGCAGTTAACTACACATAAATGGGGAGTTAATCTCCCATTAAAGCAATGTTAGTGTAAAGAATGAAAAATTATTCTTTAATGTTAGTTAATGATGTTAACTAGTAATAATTGCATGCATTAATGGACCTACTGTAAAAGTGCTATCCAAAAAGAATAATATTGGTTCCATTTGTAAAGATGGCATGAGATTTTGTGACTTTTTCTACATTTTCTATCAGTACACACACATATGCTTCTGAAGGTATGCAAAACAAAATCACAGTTTTGCTATTGGGATATCAAAATGTCCACAACTGAAATGAACGGGAAAACAATAAAATATTTTTAGCATTTATTAGACAAACAAAAAAAAATCTGCCATAAAAAAGCACAATAGAAAAGGTCTGAATCCAGATTATGAATGAAAAGGGAAGCAAACATGTTTACTAACATACACACACACACTCTCAGGTGTGACTACAACAGAAACAGAAACTAAGGGGTTCGACTTCCAGTTTCATACATACACACACACACACACAAACAGACACACACACTGGCCACCAGCTTTCAGAATATTTTTTTTAGACAGTAATGAAATTTCAAATGATTATTATTTTATATTTGGCTCTTAAGTTTAATTTTGTTTATATCTGCATTATTAAAATATACATGGCATTGATTTTTTCTAAAATAAAATTATTATTTTCTCATTCATTCATTTTATTGTTGGCTTAGTCCCTTTATTAATCTGGGGTTGCCACAGCAGAATGAACCATCAACTTATCCAGCATTTGTTTTATGCAGCGGATGCCCTTCCAGCTGCAACCTATCGCTGGGAAACACCCATGGACTCTCATTCACACACATAAACTACGGTCAATTTAGCTTACCCAATTCACCTGTACCACATGTCTTTGGACTGTGGGGGAAACCGGAGGAAACCCACACGAACACAGTGAGAACATGCAAACTCCACACAGAAATGCCAACTGACCCAGCTGAGGCTCAAACCAGCAACCTTCTTGCTGTGAGGCGATCGTGCTACCCACTGCGCCACTGTGTAGCCTGAATTCATTTATTTTTTTACTAAAATATTTCATTTGTGCTCTTTTTAGTTAACATTACTACAAAAAAACTACTAAACTATTTATTAATATTTATTAACATTGAATTCAACATTAGCAAATAGCCAGCTTATGATTTTAATAATGTATATCAGTAGGCCTAATCATTTACTCAGTGATGGGTTGCAGCTGGAAGGGCATCCGCTGCGTAAAACATATGCTGGATAAATTGGTGGTTCATTCCGCTGTGGCGACTCCAGATTAATAAAGGGACTCTGTTGAAAAGAAAACGAATGAATGGCTGAGTAGGCCTAATCATTGTCTTTATAAACTATTTTGAAAATGTAATAAATGCTGTAAAATTATTCTTTAATGTTATTAACTAGAAATGCATTCATCAATGGACCTGTTGTAAAGTTATTTTATTATTATCAAAAATAATAATCTTGGTTCCCTTCATATTGGTGGCATGAGATTTTCTGCATTTTCTATCAGTAACACACACGTGCTCTCCAAATTCATACCAAATTCACACTTTTGCTAATGGGATGTCAAAATGTCCCCAACTGCAATGAATAGAAAACAAATATTTTTAGCATTTATTAGACAAAAAATGCCATGAATAAAAAAAAACAACACAATAAATAAGGCCTGATTCCAGACCATGAATGAAAAGTGAAGCAAACATGTTTACTAACATACACTCACACACACACTCAGGTGTGAATATATTAAATATAATATAAAAATAAGCTACAATTGTCAAACACAGAAAGGGGTTTGACTTATAGTTTCATACACACACTCAAACACACACACGCTGGCTACCAGCTGTCAGAATATTTTTCGTCAGTGATGAAACTTCAAATTAGATTTTATTATTATTATTATTCAATTTTTTGTTCTTAAGTTTAATTTCTTACATCTGTATTATTAAAATATACCTGACATTGCTGTAAAAAATTATCAATATCTAGAATCAACACAGTTATAGGTAATAACTTATTTTGGTATTATTTTCTAAAATAAAATAATTATTCATTTACTCATTTCTTAATTTTCTTTTCAGCTTAGTACCTTTATTAATCAGAGGTCACCACAGCGGAATGAACCTTCCATGCCCGCAACGCATCTCTGGGAAACATCCATACACACTCACCCACACTCATACACTACGGACAATTTTAGCCTACTCAATTCACCCGTACAACATGTCTTTGGACTGTGGGGGAAACCAGAGCACCTGGAGGAAACCCACCCAAAAGCAGGGAGAACATGCAAACTCCACACAGAAACGCCAACCGACACAGCCGAGGCCTTAAATAATTATTTTCTTATTAAAGTTATTAAATCATAATAGGTGAACATTTTACATTACTTTATTATTACATCATAGAAAATGAAGAGAAAACATGTTAGGAAGGATGTTTTTCTTAAGACTGTTGTTGTGCTCCTGCTTCTGTTCTGCACCACATGAACACAGACAAGTACTGTAGCGTCATACCAGGGATTGCTAAAGGAAATGACAACCTTGGCATTTGTATCATTGGAGAAAGCAGAGCTGTCAGCTTGAATCACATGTACTTTGTAAAGCATTCATAAAATGGCCTTGATTTCATCAATCGTTTTTTTCTGAGCTGTTAACAGTTAGACTTCTTGGCAGATTCTATAGAGCAGAATCCACTACCGTAGATGTTGCACAGTTGTCTGTGTGTATGACCTCTAATTAACAGCTTTTAAGAGGAGTTTTATTTAATAACAGATTACTCTAAAATGAATGTCATGCCGAATATGGCCAGACATTATTTGACGAGCTGTTTCCTCTTTGTCCTCAAAGAGTCTGGCTTTCACTACCACATACACATTGTTTTAGCATTGTATATTGTCTGTAAAGCAACAAAGCTTCAATCCACTAAACTGGAATGGCTCATGCAGTCAATATGAACCCATCACAACACACTTCATCACCCTTTTCTCACTTTGCTTGCACCCATCTTTCCTCTCACATTGACATTATGAACGTTGAATGCTTTCAGAACTATAAATGTGTCAAAATACTAACAAAACGTTTTTTGTAAATGTAGCTTCAGTAATAGCATGGGATTTTAGCATGAATACCCATGAAGAAATAACAATGTATATTAATGTGTTAATATGATAACAATCTGGTGCATCACTCAGCACTTCTTTGAACTGGGAAACTACAGATTGATTTTATTTCATTCTATTTTGTCTGTAAAATAAATCACATTTGTTAATTTTCTAATATATTGTAATTTAGAAAATGACACTTTGTCAGAATAACAAATATTGGTCAAAAAACAAATTTTATCCAAACACAAACACACACACACAGACACACACATAAAAAATCACCGCATGTTTCAGCTGATAGAAACATTCTCACCTGTAATGGAGTAAACTTGTTAACAAAGGTTCGGCAGTGGAACTACAGTACGCCTTACTTTCCTTAACCAATCACCTATTTCCTAAAACTGAAGGCAGACCTAGCACTGTTCTTCTCGTTCTTTTGAACCCACCTTCCCTCTCTCTATTTCCTCGCTTCCCATTCACAATCCTATAAGGCTTTTTTCACTCCTGGGTTGAATCAGGGGTCCAATCACTCTACCACAATATTACAGAGACAGTACCCCCACTCTCTGGGCATCCTCGTAAAACACCCGCTTATACTTCCCTTCCCCTTCATCCCACTGTTCTCTTACTGTCCCCTTCATCCCTACATCCAAACAATAAAGTCTAATTATGCTGTATTTCAGTATAGTTCTGTTTTTGATTGTGACTTCAATGACAAACGTGACCATGGTCTTAAAATTTTGATTTTTACATCATCTGAAAACTGAATAAATGAGTTCACATTGATGTATGGTTTATGAACCATACATCACAACTTGCTAGAAAACTTGAAGAAAATCTACAATCTGAAGCTTAAAAAACATAAATATTGAGAAAAATGCCTTTAAATCTGTCTAAACTGGTTTAGCTGGTTTAGCTCAGCTACTAAATACGACCTCCAAAGACTACGTCGAATAGTTCGGACTGCTGAGCGAATCACTGGTACAACCCTTCCTACTCCTCAAGAACTGTACTTATCCAGAGCGAGCAGAAGGGCTGCCAAAATCACTCTGGACCCCTCACACCCAGCACACTGCCTCTTTGAACTTTTACCTTCTGGTCGACGCTACAGAGCACTGCGCACCAGAACAGCCCGACACATAAACAGTTTCTTCCCTCAGGCAATCCATCTCATGAACACTTGATGATAATAATTGTGGAACCAACATCACTACTTGCCATACACTTTTATACACATATACACTTATTTAACAACACACTTTACATGCCAATTTGCACATAACAGCTGCACATATAACGTTGTATATAGTAATAAACATGTACATACACTTGTCAATCTGTATATTTGCAATCACTACTTCTATTTTTTTTTAAAATATATTTATTATCTGTTTTTTTGTGCTGTCTCTGTAATCCTGTTGCACTGTAGAAGCTCTGTCACGAAAACAAATTCCTCGTATGTGTGAACATACCTGGCAATAAAGCTCTTTCTGATTCTGATTCTGATTCTGAAACGCACATTAGTAATCAAAAAATAGTATTTAAAGTATTTATGGTATAGGACATGTACAAAATATCTTCAGGAAACATGATCTTTAATTAATATCTTGATGATTTTTGCTAAAAAGGTATTGCCAAAAATATACCAGTGCAACATTAGACATTGATGTCCAGGGTCAGAAATAATAACAATAAATTCACATATTGTTCAGTTTTTCTTTTCTGAATTAGAATCAAGCATGAATGAAGCTGATAGGAAACCAGAGAGGAAAAGCTGTAGAGGTGTACACTTTAGACCACAGTAGCCTGTCCAGCCTGAAGATGGATGGCTGTGTTAGTGGCACTTTGATTAACAGCTCCATCCGGACTTTGGCTGGTGGCTCACCACTCTGGATCTGCTCCAAGGAGACCCCACTCACCCAGCTGAGCTGAAGCAGGCAAGGGCTCGGCTGATGACTGCAATGGCAGGAAAATCCATCTTCCTGCATTGAGCCACATACACTGTGTGATTGAGGATTTAGTGCATGTTCTGATGAATACACACACAAACACACTTATCATTTTCTCTTTCACCTTAATGACGCCTCGTCTCAATGCAATGTTGATAGCATCAAAGCAATGCAGAACTTTGCTAATGATTCTTCTTTTCTGCGTTGCCATCAACTCATCATTCAGTGCATCTCTCCATGATTTCCCCATTATGAGGGTGATAAAAGAGCCCTGGTGAATTTCAATGTCAGGTATTTTAGAGGGGAATTCTACTGATAGAGCGCTCTAGGAAACACATATATGCGATAAGTGCATGTATTTACTGCCAGCTGGCTAAAGATAAGAGAGAAACAGGCAGAAAAATAAACCACAGAAGCAGGTGGATTGTTGTTCTGGTGAGGAGACCCACGGCATTTGAGTTGACTTCTTGCTGAACTCAATTCATTAATCCTCATTTCACAGCGAGTCGAACAGTTGATGACTGTGAGAGTACATATGCACTTCGATGCTCTTTATTATCAGGTCTGCATGCTACATAAAGTGCGTTTAAGAGCCTGGATTCATCCAATTTACCAATAATCCTATTTCAACATCATCATTGAAGCTTTTGCATTTGATTTTTGAGGTGTGAGTCTTCAGCATGTTATTATTCAGCACAATATTTGAGATAATTCATTTTCCAAGCCTCTTCCTGCTTCAACACTGTAAAAATGGTTTAAGCTAAATCAAATTAACCTTGTGAGTCCATTGAACTATATATATTATGTCAAACTGACTTAAAACAGCTTGCGTAACTTATAAAATTAAGTTAGATCATGATTAACTTAGTTTAATAAGTTACAACGAACTAAAAACATATGGTATCATCAGAGCCGCAGCAAGCTCAACTGGCACTCTAGGGCCACTCTTGGGACTGATCTGGCTCCATAATCATTTGCCTAGAGTCTAGGCAAATGATTATGGAGCCAAATCAGTCCCAAAAATAATACATTTACAAAATGAAATTCATACATGCACAGCACAATATACATTTATAAATTCCAATTTGTAAATTTGTGACCATAATTTGTGAATTCACCAGTAAAAATAATTTATATTTTCCCCAAATGAACTCGATTTGTGTATTTTCAAATCGTATTTTGAATATACGAATTGCATTTGTGTATTTTTAAATCATGTTTTGAATTTATGAATTGGATTTGTGTATTTTTAAATCATGTTTTGAATTTATGAATTAGATTTGTGTATTTTTAAATCATGTTTTGAATTTATGAATTGGATTTGTGTATTTTTAAATCATGTCTTGAATTTATGAATTAGATTTGTGTATTTTTAAATCATGTTTTGAATTTACAAATTGGATTTGTGTGTTTTTGAATCATGTTTTGAATTTATGAATTAGATTTGTGTATTTTTAAATCATGTCTTGAATTTATGAATTGGATTTGTGTATTTTTAAATCATGTCTTGAATTTATGAATTAGATTTGTGTATTTTTAAATCATGTTTTGAATTTATGAATTGGATTTGTGTATTTTTAAATCATGTTTTGAATTTATGAATTAGATTTGTGTATTTTTAAATCATGTCTTGAATTTATGAATTGGATTTGTGTATTTTTAAATCATGTCTTGAATTTATGAATTAGATTTGTGTATTTTTAAATCATGTTTTGAATTTACAAATTGGATTTGTGTGTTTTTGAATCATGTTTTGAATTTATGAATTAGATTTGTGTATTTTCTACTCGTGTTTTGGAGTTGTTGTCGTGGACGAAAGTGAGGACCGGGAAGGAGGGGGAGATGTTGCCCCGGCCCTGGCTGTCATGACTAATTGTTCATATCTCACATTTTTTAACAGTGAAAAGACAAGTTATACCATTCATTTATTATTAATCAATTGCAGTCAGGTGATTTGCTTTTACTTAAATGTATATTTATGTAATAAATGTATGTTTATATAATATGATTTGGTTTCCATAAATTCTAAAAACTGTATTTATCAGTAATCCTATTTCTCCATCATTCTGTAATGAAATTATACGTACAGTACATAGTATTTTGCTTATTTATTTAACCCAAGGGTGCCCAATGTTTTTCTTATGAAGGGCCTAACACCAAACATAATTGAGGGCTGTGGGCCGAAGGTAAAGTGAGTTTTAATTTATTAAACTCAACTAAAATGAGTGAAGCAAATGAATGTAAATATAGTGGTTGGGTCATGAACAAAGGTTTAGAGAACTGAGGTAATCTGTACATGTCATTCATTCATTTATTTTCCTTCAGCTTAGTCTCTGATTTCAGAGGTTGCCACAGCCGCCAACTATTCAGCATATGTTTTATGCAGAGGATGCCCTTCCAGTACTGGAAAACACCCATACACTCTCACATTCATACACTACCACCAACTTAGGTCATTCAATTCACCTATACCGCATGTGTTTGGACTGTTGGGGAAATCGGAGCACCTGGAGCAACCCTCGTGAACACGAGGAGAAAGTGCAAACTCCACACAGAAATGCAAACTGATCCAGCTGGGTCTTGAACCAGCAACCTTCTTGCTGTGAGGTGAGAGAGCTACCCGCTGAGCTACCATGCCACCCCTGTAGTACATGTATGGGGTGAAAATACGCTAGAATTACTCTTAAAACTAATACGAAAAATCAACCCAATATATTGGGTTAAATAAATAACCCAACTTGCTGGGTCAGGTTAGCCCAGCATATGTTCTGTCCTATATTTACCCAGCCACTGGGTTAAAAACAACCCAGTTTTTAAAAAAAGTCTTTTTCTACATTTCTGTGATAAAAAAGTTTCCACACAATATTATTAATCTAAATGTTTTTATCCTATGGGGATGATTTTTGTACAGTATATCTAGGGGAAAGTCCCTATAAAACCCATCATGTCAGTTTGAGGGACTCTTATTATTCCGTTGTCTCTCTGCTGCAATTATTCTGGCATGAATAGCATTAGCAATCTGGGACTTGATGTCTCGCAAAATTAAAAGTCTGAGGATGAAGGGATCGGGAGAAAATTGCCACTTTCTTCCCCCTTTCTTCAGAATCAATATTCTGAATGAGCATTTAGAACCCAGATGTGCAATGAGGTCACAGTTAGCTAGGCAAAGAGACACTCTTCATCCAGCAGGCATGTGTGTGTGTGTGTGTGTGTGTGTGTGTGTGTGTGTGTGTGTGTGTGTATGATGTGTCAGTGAAGCTGGGATTCCTTCATTCGCTCAAGATCATCTAATTTCCCTTCCCTCTCTCCCTGTAGAGTGATTCTGGAATGAGACCAGCATTCCAAACACCCATGACTGCAAGTGATGTAATCCATTAGCTTAGCTTGCAGGAACCACTGTTCTGTGAAACACAGTGTGGAGACAGAGGCAGTGAGCTGATCGTTTGCTGATGGAAATTATGATACTGTAGGATTCTTCTACTTACACATCTTAGATTGGGATTCAAACCAGCATCTCTGACTTGGGAAGTGCACTAAGAAGGATGTTCAAGACTCAACGTCTTGTGTCAATCACTAACATGTGTTTTGAGGCCAGGGGAATGAGATGTACACACATAGTTTTCACTACGGCCTCTGTTACACATCAACCCTCCGTTATCGTGACAGTACTGTAGCCCCTTCAGTTTTATTTAACCCACACTAAAGCCCCATTCACATTACGTTCACTCGGTAGAGAGACTCACAATGCATTGATGAAATGAACAGTTGGATGTGCCAAAACATTCTTCAGTTAAACAAAGAGAAAACAGAAGTCATTGCGTTTGGGAACAGAGATGAGGTTCTAAAGGTGAATGCGTACCTTGGATCTAGAGGTCTACAAACAAAAAGGTCAAGAATATTGGTGTTATTCTGGAGTCAGATCAGAATTTCAGTAGTCATGTCAAAACAGTAAGTAAATCAGCATACTATCATCTCAAAAACATTGCAAGAATCAGATGCTTTGTTTCCAGTGAGGACTTAAAGAAACTTGTTCATGCTTTTATCAGCAGCAGAGTGGATTACTGTAATGGCCTCCTCACTGACCTTCCCAAAAAAGACAGTCAGACAGTTGCAGCTCATCCAGAATGGTACTGCCAGAATTCTGACCAGAACCAGGAAATCTGAGCGCATCACACATCTCCTCAGGTCTTTACACTGGCTCCCAGTTACATTCAGAATAGATTTTAAAGTATTATTACTGGTCTATAAATCAGTAAATGGCCTAGGACCTCAAAACATTACAGATATGCTCACTGAATACAAACCTAACAAATTACTCAGATCTTTAGGATCAAATAAAGTAATTCCAAGGGTTCAGTCAAAGCAGGGTGAATCTGCCTTTAGTTACAACACAACAGTTACTACAAGGTTGGCACTCTAACAAAGGAACAAATGACCACAGCTTATACCAACAGGTGCTCGTGTATCTGAAGGCCAGGGAGGTGAGATTTACTTGATAGCTCCTGCTACATTGCTGCCCTCAGACATCACCATGTCAATAAATCTATGAATTGATAAGAATTAGAATGAATTACTTACATGTTGCACAATATCATCGTCCGAATAATGCTACATACTGGTCTCTGAGGTCATTTCAAACTCATCCCTGATGGCAGATTTGAACCAAAAATGACAGCAATCTCTTTGTTTACAAGTTTGTAGGAGTTCAAGAGGTTGTTGTCATGTGATTCACATTTGAACGGTTGAGGTGGGAATTAAAGTAAAACAATGAAGTCAAACAGGAATGATTGTATTTCATCTTCATTAATACAGATAACAAAACAAGAGAACATTTGCTTTCAAGTTTAGTTGCTTGTTTTAAAGGTAGAGATTCCAAGCTTTATGTACATATATTTCTCATGTCTGTAAGGCAAGTATTTGGTAATATTCCAGCCCAGAGGGTTCATAACTATGAAGCTGCAGGAACTGTCATAAAAACAAATGTCTATTGCATTAAGAAAACAAATGTTTACTTGCATTAAATTGGAAAAAAAAATTGACTATCAATTACTGGTTCTTTAAAAACCATTGGCAAGTTGTGGTGCCCCTTTTTAGACTTTTTATATCTGCTGCATGGCTATCCTCTCCTTAAGCTGGGAAATAATATTTGAATTTTTAATGTATTTATCTTTATTATTATAATATTAATTATTATTAATTAATACAATTATTTTTTTACTTAATTATGTTTATTTGGTTTTTTTCAGTGGGAAATTAGAGGTTGTTGAGGGAGGAAAGTGTTTATTTGGGGTAGTGTTAACAATAACATGGAAGGATAATTGTAAAATGAATGCTGAAAATGATATTCCTTGTAAAAAACCTAAGAAAAGGAATTTGAAATAAAAGGTGAGCATCTCCCTTCAGAGAATCGCAGTGATCGATGACTGCCTCTTTTATTTGAATGCAGTGTTTCCATCATATTGACCATTGCATTTTTTCTGTTGAGAACTATACAAGTGGCATGTTTTGTGTATTCTATAGTCTTTGACATCACTCCAATTTGGTATACGGCACCAATTTCACCCCTTCAGTTCTACTTGCCCATTATAAGTGGTTTTGAAGTGGCTGGCTAACAAAGACACAATGCTACAGACAAGGGAGGAGAGGTTTTGTTGCACAACTCCTGCAAGATAACCTTACAGTATACCTAAAATCCAAATGACTTATTATGTTTGTTTTATTTAAGGCTTCTCCTCCAACTCAAAACTGTATGTCAACCTCAAGAAGTCTTTGTTCACATTTAAAGTTCATGATCATCTATAAAGCAGCATGACCTTTTAGAGGGAGTCTTCATCGTTTTGTTTTAGCAATAGGTGTATTGATGTTTCTGTTCATTTTCAAGCTCAAATAACAACAATCTATTGCAATGCTATTGTGTGCGATTTCATATGTCTCTTAGCATTATAACAAATTCTAATGGTGTTTAGTCCAATATCCGATTTACGTAAAAAGAAATGCTTTAATAAAAATGCCAATCCTCTTATTTTAATGCTGTTTCACTATATATACACACAGTAAAACCATATACTCAGTATAACCATACAGTATATATACAGTCAGGCTTGATATATACATTTATTCCATGGTATGTTAAAATTCTTAATTCCTATTGGCTGGAGGGTGTGCATTATTTCTGTTGAAAAATAAGGGAAATGGCAATTTTATTTTTTATATTATTGAATTATTTCATTTTTTTGCTTGTATATAATCTACAAATGCATTTTAAATTCCAGTGTTAGATTTCATATCTTGCATGCTAAAATCGTACTATAACTATTGGGTGAAATAGTAATACTAACATGCATCTTTACACAGTGAAATATAATAAAATATCCAATAGTTCTATTTAATACAGTTGTTTGGTTGTATAAATTGCATAATAATACATGTCAGCTCTACTGCTAAAAAAGCATCTTTCACTTTCAATTTGTAACCAAGAGATCAGAATCTGAATATCAAAACTGGCTCCATTTGAGGTTCTGGGAACCAAAGAAAGCACACTTGAAGAAAGAATAAAAGATTTTATGGAAACTTCATTTGTAGAATGACAGAAATGCCTTTCTTTGAAAAAGGTACAAAGGAGATCGAGTAGGGGCACAGGATTCCCCAGGGGGAGGCATAAAGTCAGCTTCACATGTTAGAGTACTTCAAAGCGTGAGACACTGAAATGGAAAATTTCAAGGGGTGTTTGCCTCTATACAACATTTCATGCATAACAGTGGAAAAATGCATTAGTTTTAGAAAACTGTCATTAGTACATATATTTATCAGTGGCGGAAAAATCCCTCCCTGCTAAAAACAAACCCATACAAAGAATGCCTACAAGCAGAATTTATTTATTTAGGTTCATTTGATAGGATTTTAATGACCTTTATAAATGGAACAATGACCATATATCGAAAACAAACAGTGCAGTGAGGCTGAGTGTTTATAATACCAACTGTTTCCATTCTGTCTCTCTTGTCAAAGAGCTTGCACCCTCCCACACAGCTGATATTTCATCTCTTTGTCTGATTTGAGTAAACGTCTAAAAAAAAAGCTATGGTTTGAGGTTTTGCCAAAGTCTATGCAAAAGTGCAAACATCTTCAGTTATACACCAACAAAACGATGTATTTTTTCTTTTCAAGAGTTTGTTTTTAGGTGTGACATATCACATTTTTTTCTGCTAACTGGTATTTCACACTGGTTTTGTGGCTTTAATCACATGACTTGTACAGAGAACAGGAAATGGTTGAGAACTGAAACCAGTGATGAATGTCAGTGCATTAACGCTTGTGTAGGCTACAATCTAATTGTTTTACCATCTAGAGACAAAAGTGGCTTCACTGCCTTTGACCCAGACCGGACATACAGTATATAAGCTATACGTTTGTTGGCTGCGTAAATGGCTGTTTAGCTAATATACACCATCTTTCAAAATTTTGTTGTCATTAGGATTTTTTTTAATAAGAAGCCATTTATTTGATTTAACCTCCTAGGGTTTGAGTGTCCACATCATAGACAGCACATTTCAGCTCTTAAGTGGCTATTCAAAATACTTTGAATGTTTTATATTTTGTCACAGACATACAGTGTCATCCTGCAACTCTTTTGCAGTATATGAAATGTCCTAAACCCTATTTTTAATTATCCAAAATGGGGGGGGGGGGGGGGGGGGAATGGGGGCAGGGGTGTGTTTTACTGTCTGATAGTCAAAGCAAGTTAAAAAAAAAATTATGTTAAATATGCATTAAAACAAATCAGGATAAAGTGTTTTATGTAAATTCGGACCACGAGTCCACATATATGGACATCATTTTTCTCTAAAAGTACATCATATCAAAAGATGATACTTAGGTTTTTATTCTAATTAAGTTCTAATAAGCCCAAATAGCAAAGAGAAATAAAAAATGCATGTAAAAAAACACCTTTGGCCTTAGGATAAAAATGCTAAATATGTGATTTCATAATGGTTTCTGAAGACTGGAATAATTCTGTAAAACTCCAGCTTTAAATCAATGGAATAAATTACATTTTAAGCAGCACTCTGTTGCATTAAATACTAACTGCCTTAAATACCAACAGTTGCACTAAATACTAATATATATTACATTTTATCAAGCAAATAAAGCATTAAGAAGAGCAGAAGAGACTTAAAAATAAATAAATAAATTGTACCGACTAACCTTTTGACTGGCAAAAACTATCATCACTTTTTACAGTAGATGTTATTGACATTTGGCAGTATATAGTATCCTTTTTGTACCTTTTCATCTTTAATTAGATGATCACAACAATCTGTATTTTAAGAGCTCTGCATATTCTGAAAAATTCAAGATCATCACAACAACTGCAGTTTACATGTTCAGATCAGTCTGGAATAAAGAGACTGATGTGTCAGCAATGAATGAACTATCAGCAGGTAGACTGAGATGGCATTAGTGTCCAGGAAACAGTGGTCACCGCCAGGGCCGTGCAGAGGGGGGTGGCCCGGTGGCTAGAGCCACTGCCCCTCTGCCCTCATTGGCTGAGGTGCCCCTCTCAGCCTGTACCCCCTCCCTTCCCCTCGAACACATCAGTGCCCCGCCCCTCCACTGATTCCGGTCATCCCCATCTTCACTTCGGGCTCTCAATCCCCCAACCCCCCACTCCCCCCACTTAGCGTGATTCCCGCGATCGTCACCCCCGACTTAGCGTGATTCCCGCGACCATGTAGAGTGAACGAGCAACTGCCCATTTAAGAGTCTGTGCACGGCACTGGTCACCGCTCATTCTGAAAACATCCCCTATATAGATTTCTGGAGATCGCAAATTAGTCAGAAGTACGTATGGCTGCATTTCGTCTCTACAACAAAGGCTATGGGGTGGTTTGACACCAATCCTTTTTGCGCTTACCAGCATACCGCTTACCTCGTGTGGACAGCTTTCCTGCTGTTACCAGTTTGTCCAGTAGCTCGCCATGTATGTGAGTGGACTTGAGGAGTTGACCACGACAACGGGGTTCGAGTCTTGTGAAGAATGGTTCCAGAAGCCATGCAAGACAAAAACAGAAGCCAAAAATAAACAAGTAAATAAGAGGTTAAGAATGTGGTTTAAAATCAGACGAGGGCTTTTCTTTTTCTGGATTGCTTTTTAAAACTGTTGGTTGGGTTTAGACAGATGGGTGTGCGGGTCAATCTGTGCTTTTGAAAACACTATTGGTTGGGTTTAGGGAAGGAGGAAGGTGGGTCAGTCGATCAATCAGTCAGTAAGTCAGCCAGGTGACAGCGGCCTTTGGTGGATTTACATGAGAACAGCAGGCAAGGATGGCACTTGCGAGAGAAATTTGAGATCTGAAAAAGCATACACAGCGGCCTCTGGTGGATTTGTGAAACTAAAAACTGCAAAAAATCTTACCCCCTGGGATGTATTTGGCACTCTCCAGAAATGTATATAGCGGTACGCTTTCAGAACAAGCCTGGTTTGTTGGGCCAACAGCTGGACTGGACAGAGATGCAAACAGAGAAGTTCCTGTGTGCTGGTCTCACCTAATAACTAGAAATGAAGTGAAACTGAAACAACTATAATGAAAATATTCCAATCAGTCTGATTTAGTGAAATTAATATGACCAGCTTTTTGCATTAAGCTGGATGAATGTTTTCTATAGCCGATGAAAAGATGAGATGAATATTATCAGACAAATAAATGCCATCACTTAGGTATATTGCATTTCTTTTTGTGGTCAGTTAATGAGAGACTGCTTGTTTAAAACTGCAGCAGCAAGACGAAGAAAGCTGCAAGACAAAACGCTCTGAAACATGCTGGTAGGATGTAATAAATTGGTCAAAAAATAACAGTAAAACGATTATAATGCTGCAGAAGATCATTTCTCTTCTATTTTTTTTCTTCTGCTGTTCTTTTTAAACTGTATATTCACTTTAATCTTCAATCTATTTCAGTGCCTTGTAAGAAGCAATTAGTTTACTTGACTTAACTGTCACCCCCTACTTTTTGAACAGACATGAAAATAACACATTCAACTTAAATACCAAACTCGGGTCTCAAAATCATCAGAGCTTCACAGTTGTAAATATGACTTGATAGACAGTTATGGTCAAAAAAAAGGAACTATAAATCAGATTAAAGCATATGAAGACAGCAATACTCTGAGATAAACTGTATCATGGAGTCTTAGTGAGACGATACTTACAATATTAAAGAGCCCATATTATGGGTTTTTGAAAATGACCTTCCATGTAGTGTGTAACACAGCTCTAAGTGAAGTGAAATATAAATCTTTAAGTGTACAGTGTTTAAAACTGTTGATTCATCTATAAAAGATTCGACTCATAGTGCTTCAAAAGAGTCGTCTTGATAACGAGTCATTAGGTGTTTCGCGGTGACGCGACTATGAAACACAAGCTCCGCCCAGTAGTTGCGCGCGCAAACCCGGGAGATTTGAAACCTGCGGCCCCGGCCACTAGCACAGAAAAAAAGGCTAGACACACACTATAACTTAGCAGACGCCGGTTGAATGAAGTCACGCTGTGCTCAGTTGGATATTATTGAAAGTCTCTATCCAAAGATGAAACTGTGAAGAGTCAATGGTTGAGGTTTATTTTTGCAAAAATACCTCAGCATTATAGCCCAGTTCGAGTGCTTCTGGAAACTACATGCTTACAAAGAAGAATTCATCGGCCGTTTGTTAAAGGAAGGATCAGAAAAGACTACTGATGTAAGGGACTATGTCAGAACATGGATCAGTGCATCATGGATCAGTTTCTTCCTCCATTTCACAAGTGTAAGTACGTGCGATTAACGTGTGTGTGTGTATGTGTGTGTGTGTGTGTGTGTGTGTGTGTGTGTGTGTGTGTGTGTGTGTGTGTGTGAGAAAAGAGAGCAGCTAGAGTGTGACGGGATTGGAGAGTCGTGTCTTTCTCCTCCCCAATTCTTGGAGTTTTTGCTCAATAAAATAGTTAGTCGTCAGTATTTTTAAGTCCATCGTCTGTATTTACATTCACCCACTGGCAGCCAAAATCCACGCCTTACACTATGAAGCATGTATGCACTGTGACTCCTTCTATATTGTTGATTGGCTGCTGGGCATTTCACTCTGTCTCGCGTTGTAGGCTGTCAGTGTCGACCAATCGCAACAGGCTCTCATCGGTCCAATCAGCGCAGATTAGCTTCGCGCTAAGGAGGGGTTTGGAAACAAATGAATCGCTGAACGATTCATATGGGAGTCGCTGGGATAATTAGGTAAAAATAAATGCAGATTATAAGACCATCAAAGTGTTTTTTGACCTTGCATGCATATTAGACTGTTGTTGGAGACCCTTACAACCAAAATATGACCTTATTTCATGTATAATAGGGGTCTTTAAATGTATAATTGACCATAATTAGACTGGTCATGAAGAAGAAATATGAGAAAAATGAATATCGCATTTACAAAAGATCTGATGTCTTTATTCACAAGGGCTGACAGACAACAGAAATATCCGTGATTGCTTTTTTCATATACACTAAAGTTAATACACTTGTGCTTAATACTCAGCAACATTAAATTACAATAATATCAGTGGGAACCTCAATATTTACATGGAAAATTCAAGTAAAACATAACAACAGCACTAATACATGTTACCAGGGAGACAATACTTTTGAAAGAGAACATATATGAAAATATTCACAGCTCAAAATATCTAATCAAAGACAAACATAAGCGAAAGACCTGAAATGGCATGATTTTAAAAGATAATATTTGAAGTATGATAAGGCGACAATGATTTTTTTTGTTGAATAATTGTGTTGTAAATGTTAATAATTGAACTGAATTCAAGTATTTAAAGGTGAAGAGTAAACAATGCATTTTAACTAGTGCTTCAACCAATAGTTTGAGTTTGTTGTAGAATTTGTTTTTTTACAGATAACAGGATGCTTGTTCTGAATGTTTGCAAATCTGTTGCTAGTGCCACACTAATGACACACTTCACCTTTAAATCAAAATAATAAATCAATACAACACCTCAAGCAGAACAACAAAAATACTGGGATATTACTATGATAAAGAAAATGATATTATCCACAAATCCATTAAAATATCATAAGCCTCACTTTATGATTCACACAGAATTGGATATCTATGAGTATATATCCATCAGATCAGGCAGAGTGAACACACTCTTTAGTGGTTTGAATTATCTCCATATAATTATAGCCGTACATATAAATCAATTTACATAATATCCGAATTAAATTATATCGTACAAGGGATGAAGTTATTGACAGACAGCTCCTAATTCTTACCATCAGGCTTTACATTTAAAAAAAAGAAGATATAAAGTTAAAAGATATATTACAAAATACCTTAAGCTTGCGTATTTGAGTCCATAAATCTGCAGAAGCCTCAGTTCGTATAAAAATCAATGTGCAACAAATTCTTCATCATAGAGATCCTGTAACAAACACATAAAAGCAATGCAAATTCTATGTACAACAAGAGTCCACCACAGCTTGGCATCTTACAAACGTGCAAGGCGTGCAGACAGACGGACAGACATCATACTGAAGTCCTGGGTTTTCTGATCACTAACTGAACCGGACCCTCAGAGATGCTTTTAATGATGTTCCAGGCATCATAGTGCATAAGACCCTGCAAAGACCTGCCGTTGATGGCTAGTAGCTCATCTCCGACATCAATGACCCGGGACTGTTCAGCTGCTCCTCCTGAAAGGTGCAACACAGCGTGAGCTTTCCTTTCCCCCCCTCATGTATCAGGATAAGCTTTCTCTATTCACAGGTTGTTTGCTTTGTGTGTCTCCACCTAGTGGGGTGTTGAAGTCTTGCACTCACCACAGAAAAGGCGTTTGATGTAGAGAGGTCGATCTCCATGAGCAGATGCTTTGCCTCCATCTAGACTGAACCCCAGACCAGCTGTAGTCTTCTGTAACTCCACACTCAAAGCCCCGTCTGGTCCCACTTCCACACCTACAGACAGACAATCAGAAAAGGTTAGAAGTAGTAATATTCCTATTGTTTATTGCCATATCAGCTATTAGAAGGCGGATATATTTGACTTTAAAATAACATAGAATCCACAAAAAACAAACATTTGACAAAATATTAATTCAAAATAGATTAAATGATGAAGAACAAAATAATATAACTTATTATTTAAAAAAATATTTAAATGTATGACCTATGTACTGTATAATGTAATAAAATTTGTAAAATTAAAAAACTTAAACACTTTATTAAAAAAAAGAGAACCTCAGCGTGATTTACAGTAGTGCACACCATGACCTATGGGACAGCATGTTTTGCTATCTACATGGATCTGACCAGAATAACACTAACATACTAGACTATGTGTGCCTGGGCTACCTTGCCGAATGGCTTAACACTAGAGTACTAGCCTACTTGTAAGCTATGGCTACTTAACAAATCGGCCTCACTCTAGCGATCTAGACAATGTGAGACTGGGCTACCTTGCTGACTGGATTAGCACTAAAACTGCACACTATGTGTCCTTGTTACAAAAATGTCCTTGTTACAAACATAATACAAAAATGTTGCAGGCGGAGAGAAAAATAAACCCAGCAACCACATGAGCAAGCATAAATAAAAACTTTGATTATATATGGCCATATTCTTGTAGGTAATTTCATAAACAGTTTTAACCTGAACATTCGTTGGCATTTACAAAATGTAACACCAACATATAAATAGACCTGAGGAAAAAAATCCTACATGAACAATGCAATTAGGAGCCTAAACATTTATAGTGACTCGGTAAAAGGAACCAAGACGGATGAAAACACACAATGCTCCACCACCACTGTGCTGCAGAAACATAGAAACAGAGCAAACCACCACTCAAATGTCATCCCGCTCTCAACGGTGTGATGATGAGGAAGTGTTTTATGTTTGCACAACAGGATCTAAGACCACACCCAGTCCACTCATGTCACACAACACCGACAAATATTGTACAGCAGCATGTATCCAACAGACAATGTGTTAGTAATCCCTGATGCAACATGCAGCTGGACTTAGCCAAACACATTAGCATAGCTAATGAAAACATTGGCCCTGAAATGGCCCGATAAGTCAAATGTTTAAACAGCCAAGTATGACATCCGTATATCCATTTAAATCCCGAAGTTAAACTTAAACTATTGCTTCTGAACAGTTTTAGAAACACAGCTGCTTACTGTATGTTTAAATGCATCAATGTTGAACACATGGAGATTGAATTGAAACTTATGAATTCCCTCTTTAAAAAAATAAGTAGACCAACAACACGTGGATAAAGGTAAAAGATTATCACTTATTTTTTTATGTTGTTTTAGCATATCTGAAAATGCACTGCAGAATGCTAATGCAAATGATTCTGAGGTATTTAAATGTTGAGGAGCAACCTCATTGGCCACTGAGGCAAAAGCAAGCAATCATGCTGTTGGAAGCAGGTTAAATAGAATTTATCAGGTTATGCGCCCAATATATTTTTTCATGACAGAACTTCGTATTTATAAAAAACAGGCTATTTGCCTGATAATAGCTTCATTTTTTCAATAAGAGGGACTCACTTGTTTTATGCCCCCTGATGTTTTCTCTATGGCCTGGAGAAGTGCAGACTGCAGTCTGAAGGGGATGCTCTTGTCTAGGTGACGTTGGTTCAGCGTTCTTGTCTTTTTGGATGATCACTAATGCCTGTTTTGGCAGTCTAGTCTGATGAAGGCAGGACAGCGCCTCTCCATGTGTGATCCCACTCAGGCTGGTCCCGTTTATTGACAGAACCCTGTCACCCCTGTGAATGGTGCCTTCCACTCCAGCCACCCCTCGAGTGAATACACGATGGACCTGACATAAAAGAAATGTTGAATTTCAGACTCATTAAGTTTGGAAGGTAACAAAGTATAATGCTTAATCTTAGTTGACTCTTTTAAATACCACTAGGGGCTGACAATGTGGTATTTAAAAATCTATTGAAGATGGTTACATTTGATTATGAACAATTTTAAACATACAGAAGGGTTAGCCGAAGCTTTAAACCTTGTGCATGAAAAAAAAAAAATCACATTCAGGTCAGATAATCTCAGGACCTTCGGGACAAAAATATCCTGAGTGAAATACACTATGTTTTAAAAATGAAAAACTTTTAACATTTTGGCACATTTTATTCAGGTTTGGAAAGAGGAGCAAAAAATAAATGTTCTCCCCTGCTGGCTGCCTTTGACATTGCATTATTTTTTTATCTGGAATATATATTTCGCAATATACTGCATCAATTTTAACGATTGAATAGCACTATTTGGAAAGAATTTATAGTCACACTTCATTTTAATGTTCACTTCTCGCTATAAGCAAACCATTAACTATGACTTTTGCTTCAATTAAATAATTTCTAAACTAAGTCCTAATTTGCTCCTTATTAAATAGATATTTAGGTAGTTTAGGTATTGGGTTAGTGATGTAGAATAAGATCAAGCAGAATATTTTGTTTAGTACTTGTTAAGTACTAATAAGCAGCCAATATCTCAATAACATGCATTGAACTCTGTCCTAGTGCAGCAGGCACTAAGTTTTTATACATTTTACAGACAGTGATACATATAGGTAGGGACGAACCTAAACGAACCTAAACAAAACATGCAAATTAAGTGTTGTTTTCAGAACCCGTCCGGCCAGTTGACCAGCTTGAAAGTCTTACTTTGCCATTTGTTAGACAATAGACGCAGATGTCCTTTGAAACTTACAACTTGCATTACTTTGGAGACATGAGACTGTGTTTCACATATAGGCTCCCTCAGAGTGTATCTTACAATGAAATATATATATTTAAAGAAATTTGTAGTCTTTCAATCCCTAAAGTGTTACCAAATGTATTAATTTAGATTAATTGGGATGATCTGTAGGGAAATGAATGATGCATAAAATGTCATAAACAAATTACAAGCATAGATAAATACAATAAAACAAAGATGAAAGTGAAATAAGCAGTGCGTCCTTTTATTAATTAGGGGTTGCCACAGCGGAATGAACCGCCATCTCATCCAGCATGTTTTTTACAAAACGGATGCCCTTCCAGCTGCAACCAATCACTGGGAAACATCCAAACACTCTCATTAACACACATACACTACGAGCAATTTAGCTTACCCAATTCACCTATAACACATGTCTTTGGACTGTGGGGGAAACCGAAGAACCCGGAGGAAACACACGCCAATATGGGGAGAACATGCAAACTCCACACAGAAATGCCATACACTGCAAAGTCTTTATTGTAAAAATAATGCAATAAAATAATTCTTTATTAAATCACCAATTGGAAAAAGATCTTGTGCCTGATTACTTTAATTTCTCTCAGGCTTTAACAGGCTTTAACATGCAAACTATAAAATTTCACCCTGTTTAAACTCTGCAGTGACTCCACAAATACTGTGAGAGGTGACAATTGCGGATGCACGCATTGCCATATCGATGCTGAAACAACATATTGTGTAGCCCAACTCTGAATTCTCTAATTAATATTCCATACTTAAATTGCATATATAATATTATTACTTAGTATGTAATATTATATAACATAATATTACATACTTATACATACACACACACACAGATAAAATTGTATGTGTGAATCTTTTTTAACGATAATAACGCATCAAAATGAATGTTGTTTCTGGCCAATTATACAACACTGTAATACTCCAAAAAAGGAAAACATTAATTTGTGAGAGTTTTATTGTTAATTCATAAAATAAAAATGTGTACTCATGTGAGTAAATTGTAATTGTAAAGGGTAAAATCCATAAAATGAATGAATTGTCATTAGTTATAATCAGGGCTGATGCTGAAAAAAAAATCTATTTAAGTGGAAATGAAAAACAAATTACAATATGACACTTTCATATGTTTTTACTGATATTTTTGTCCTCTATGTGTCTTACAAGCATTAAACCGAAGAGCTTACAGTAATAGATTTCTGCTCCAGATCTACTCCTCCAGCAATGCTGAAACCCAGTCCAGCTCCTTGCTCTTTGGATAAGATCACAAAGTAAACGTCATCTTTAACCTAGATATAAAGATTCATGGAAGACTGGTTAACCTTTTAGAAACGAAAATAAATATAGGCTATGAAGCTATAAATAGAGTCCATGAAAAACAATTAATCTTTTGTTAAAATACACTAATAAAAAAGTGGAAAAATAACATTTTGTATCCTTATAAATATGTATAAGTCAAAAACACAAGCATTTCTCTAATCCCTTCTGCTATCTCTGATGTCTTATCCGCCCTTATCTTCACAAAAAAACAAGCATCTGAACACCAGATGGTCTTTATACCTTAACTATTAGCTTTCAAAATAGACATGAAAACAATTTAATCATTCTGAATACATTTTGGGAACATGAAAAACACAGTGAAGCCTAAGACCTGATACATTACCTCAGAAGTAGTGTTTGCTTCCTGTATGAGACTTGTCACATTCACTTTGGTTGTGAGGGAATACAGAACGTCATTAACTTTGTTTTGGTCCAAAGGAGAAAACTCAAGGTCTTTCAAACTGTTGTAGGAGACAAACAACACCAGATATCAGTTTAATACTACTTTTCGCCAAGCCAGGAATGTATTCAAATGTTATCAGCTAATGGTTGTTGAAAATATCTTGGGCCTGGTTTTCATCAAGCAGAAACCATTTACTGTGTTATAAAATACAGCTGTGTCAATGGCATGTGCTGAAATACAGAACCCAAACACTATTTAAAACACCAATAAAAGTATCAGCGTCAATGCTAGTACCAATGTAACCAGTCTACAATCAACATTACACACATTCTCTTATTGTAAATTATAAACAGCTCATTCCTCTGTTAACGTGATTTTTGCTAATAAAGACACATTCTTGAATCAACATCTTTTGTTGCTCCTGTACTGTAACAACATTCCTTGTCCAACGATTTTGTCTTGACCACTACCCATACACATAACCCTAAAAATAATTACCCTTAAATCAGAGGGAAGATGAACTGAAGGTGAATATGGCTACATTCACACTGCAAAGCTTAGTGCTCAAACCTGTTATTTTCTCAGATCTGATGTTTTTGCATAGCTGTTCACACTGTTGTTATAAATGTTGCCAATATCAGATTTCCAGTGTGAACAGATCACGGTCCTAAACTGACCCGCATGCCTAATAGTACAACAACGCACAGCACACAAAGTCTAATTATGCACACAAAGTGTATAGTGTATGAAGTGAATAAAGCACATTGTCAGATTATGTTAATATTAATATGATTATTGCCGTTTTCACAGACAACCGCTGTGTTTTATGACCTGTAAATGGTTGTTTTGCTAGTACTAATGATTAGATAATTTCAGTGTTTGAAATCTAAAATAAGTGTTTTGTGGTGGCCGTCGCTCTGACCAGCGGTGTGTAGTAAGCTCATCCAGGGTTAATGAGCAGCCAGTTGTCATTCAAAAAATTTTTGGTAAAGTATTTGCCCTGTGTGCCGATTAAAAAAAAATATAAAAGTCACATGAATTCCTACATTACTATTCCCACTGCGGTCAGATTCCAAAACATCACATTTGTCTACCACATATGAAAGTGGCAAAAAATCGGAAAAGATCAGATTCCATATGGTTTGGGCTGTTCACACTGTCATGACAAAAACAGATCTGGGCAAAAAAATTCTGATTCGGGCCACATTTGCCTGCAGTATGAACATAGCCTAAGAGTTGTGTACAAGCCCCTCACCCCTGTTTCATGCCTAAACTTAAAGGATTAGTTCACACAAAAAATATTTTGTTGTTGTTGTTGCAATTCCATGAGATATAAATTAATCCTTGGAACACAAATTAAGATATTTTAGTTAAAACAGAGATCTGTCTTATTCAACGTTCAAGTGTTGTATTACCAGTGTAAATGAGCAACCTGACCTGATGAAGAAGACGAAGCTGTTTTTACAGGGGTTTTTTAACACACAAATGTGTTTTCTGAGACTCCTCTGTTTACAGTTGAACCACTGAAGTCACATGGAATGTTTTAGCAATGGTTTCTTTTCTGGACTTTGATTCTTTGGACCATTCTTTGACTATTGCTGTCTATGGAGGACGAGGAAGCGCTCAGATTTCATCTAAAATATTTTGTTTGTGTTACAAAGATGAACAAAGGTCTCATAGGATTGAAGCATGATGGTGAGAAATTCTTTAGATAATTAAAATTTGGAGTTGCTGGCTCGAGCCCCACCTGGGTCAGTTGGCATTTCTGTGTGGAGTTTGCATGTTCTCCCCGTATTCACGTGGGTTGCCTCTGGGTGCTCCAGTTTACCCCCCAGTCCAAAGACATGTGGTATAGGTGAATTGAATAAGCTAAATTGGCCGTGGTGTATGAGTGTGTGTGTGAAAGAGTGTGTATGGGTGTTTCCTAGTGTTGGGTTGCAGCTGGAAGGGCTGTGGTGACCCGTGATGAATAAAGGGTCTAAGGCGAAAACAAAATGAATGAATGAAGTTTTGAGTGAACTAACCTTTAAGCTTGAACTGCAAATAATTGTATAAAAACTAGTTGGTTGATTAGAATGCTGTTGCAGGACCAACAAAGTAGAAGACACAGGAATATGTGTTACTTGGTGAAATCACGTTAAGCTCTTTACTCACCTTATAGACCAGCATGAGAGTCCTGTGGCCTGAATTTCATGTTGTTCCCCATTGCTGGTTGATCCAGGTACCCCGAGATCTACACTGCTCACCCTGGTCACCACAGTGCACTGTGATGCTGGGTCCATGGACCTACGAGGGTGGATTTCCAATTCTGTCTTAAAGATCACATTTCCAGGGTCACTGGTAAAATCCTCAGTACATAGCTTGTCCAGTTCAGGCATGCTCAGTGCTTTTATCTCTCTTAATTTGGAGCGTGACAGACCTCCATGGGCGCGGGCATTGCGGGAGCGCAGGACTGGAGGTGTGTGTATGGTGGGCTGGTTCTGAGAAGTCTCCTTTTTGATCTCCTTCATAACAGTGTCTGTGGTTTGGTTTGATGGAGTTGAATCACAGTTGGTGACAGTTGAACTGGTGGACCAATTTTGTAGAGATGGAGTTGAGCTCAAATTGTCCACACAAGAGCTGAAACTCCTCCTCAAAGAACGGCTGTCCATAGACTGACTGCTAACAGATCCGGCATACCCAGACAGTCTGCGATTTAAAGTTGGCTTAGAGTTAACAGCATAAAATGGTATGTCTATACACCTTATGACAGATCGATCAAAACTGGCTAGGTTTTCAAAAGACTGAATTCTTTGACGAACTGAGAAGGGGTTAGGGTCTAGAGACCCACCAGCGTCTGTAGAGCAGCTCCGGCGGTCTAGTCCCTTTAAATACAGCTTGGATTTGCTTGTTTTGAGATTAGAAGTAGCATCTTTATTATTTGAATTCCTAAGGAGAATTTCTTCCTGGCCATTGCAATATACCTTTTCAGCGGTTTCATTTGCCTTATTATTACCATTCTGCTGGGCAGAACTAGATGAGGAGTTGATTGATTCTAATGGGATCGTGTGACTTCCTAAAGAGGAGTCTGAATTTGATTCCTTCCACTTGATGGAATCAACTGACAGTGAAGCTAAGCTTAAATGACTTGCATTCACTACTTCCTTGCGAGCCAGCACAGGTGTAGATGATGAAGACGACGAAAGTCGTACTTCAATGAAAGTTCTTTGAGGGTTGACAACAGTGACTTCTGGTTTTGAAACCTGATCCTTTAGATCCAATTCATCCTCTTTTTTTGAAGGCTTGAGTTCTTCTTTGACAGTGTTGGTGGGATTTACCTTAAAATTACTGGAGACTGTTGATTGACTTTGGTCAGTTTTACAACAAGAAACCCTGCTTTTCTCAAAAGATCTGGTGGATTTAGGGCTACCAGTTGGTGTGGTTCTTTTGGAGTGAAGTTTAGGAGACTGACTTGGGGAGATAACAGATTTTCTCTGTACTGGGCTCTCTGCCCTGGGTGATCTAGAGACTGACTGTTCTTGGTCCTTGCATTTACTTTTAATACTTAGACCCTTGAGTTTAGAGGATGTGTTTGACTTTTTATCATCCACTTTGAGTCTACCTCTCAGCAAGGGTGAGACAGGGGTGTCATTAGAGGATTTAGTTCCCAAAGATCTAACAGATGTAGCAGATTTACTCTGGTTCTGAGAAAACGGTGATTTCAAGTCCAGTGTGGAAAGAACTTTTTCTTTCTCTTTGTCTTTTGAAGCAAGTGCAAGAGAGGCCTGCCCACTGCTTTTGCCATTGGCATAATTGGATGCATTGGGCTCTGACACAGTCAATTTCTGTGGCACTTGCCCAGTGTTGTGTTTCTCTGCAGACCGAGATGCTTCAGGGAGCAGCCTAGCTGTCCTCTCTTGACTTCTCGGCGTGATGTGGCAGTTGTTCTGAGTAACAGGGGTACCTGTTGGTGTTTGACAGATTTGAAAAGATTTTGAAATAGTTTCACATTTTTCATCATCACTGCAGTTTGACTGTGTTATTTTAGACACACACACTGCCTCCTGCTGCGTGGGAGCATGTCCACTTTTCCCATTTAAAAGATCTTTGCCTGAAACTTCATGACAAAGGGGATCTTGTGACTTAGAGTATGAACGATTGTTCTCTTGTGGATCTCTGTCTTGTGCTGAGACTGATGAAGGCTTGTGGAGATCTGTACTAGTCAACAATTTTGCTACTGGCTGATCAACCGATTTCCTTCTGGCAATGCCATTTCCATCTGGCAGAGAACTTTCCTCTGATTGGCTGAATGCAGACTGACTGACAGTGCTGAAGCAAAGCTCAACTTCCTCTTCATCTGTGTCAGTGTCACGAGGACCCTCACTATGACCTTGAGACATTTCTATTTTTACAGCACTGTCTGTGGACTCACTCTCAGAGTCACTATCCACCATACTGTACATACTGGGTTTATCTCCATCTCCTTTCTGTAATGGGACAATGTTCTCTCCCAGATTACTAAAGTTCCTTGAGTAACTATTTAAAAAGGTCTTTCCAATAGGAAAATGGCAAGTGCCATTTCCCATATCTAATGCAGAAAAATCCAGAGGGTTTGTTTGTGATGGGGCTCCAGTCCCTCTGTCATCTTCTTTACTGTTCTTCTCTGCACTTTGGTCTTTCACTTTGCTTTCTGCTGAGTTCAGTTCACTTACGACATCATCAATATTAGTGACAGGCATGCTGTGTATTGTTAATGCCTGTTTTGCATTTGCATTTTCTGATAAAGGGATTTGAGTTTTGTCCATATCATTCCTTTCTTCCAGTGAAGGTCTAGGTGCCTCCAGTTTAGACGAGCTCTCGCAACCAGAGGACAAAATAAGGCTAGAAAGTCGATCTACAGCTGTGAATTTAAACAAAAATACAACATATTTGCACATTATAAAATATTTTTAAATTATTTAACACAGTTCAACATATATGCCAATTTTCATATCAATAACACACTGTAAAACCCAACAGTCAACTTTATCAAATGAAATGAGTGTAGTTAACTCCAAATTGACTGAAAGTTAATTCTACTCATTTGAAAAGAGTTTTGAACTCAGTGTTGAAGGTGATGAGTAAATTAAATATCTCATTACTTCAACCTAAACGGCGTAAGTTCACAGTACTCATATAAATAAAATTTTTTAACTCAAATGTTTTTTTTGCACTCGGTTTCCTCAAACGGTTTGAGTTGCCTTAACTTATTGGGTTTTGCAGTACTCAATTAGTTTGAGTTTTCTTTATTTATTGGGTTTGACTGTGCTCAAATTGCTTCATTTACTCAAATGGATTAAGTTCACAGTACTCATTAGGATTAGTTTTTGAACTTAAATGGTTTGTGGCAATCGGTTTCCTCAAATTATTTGAGTTACCTTAACTTTTTGTATTTTACAGTGCAGGTAATTTAACAGCAGAAGAGAGCTGCTGAACATGATGAATTTGATGACCATACAAGTGCACTACTGTGGTCTGCTAGACAGGTTGCTTGCTTTATAAATCAACATTCCACTGGGAAACTATTCAGACTGAGCAAAATATTCCATTCCATAAGTATGTGTATCGAATTATGCTTAAAAAAAAAAAAGAGTCATCCACCTGCAGTCCATTCCACTGTCTGATATTTCACAGACTCAAAAATACTGTTCTGATTTTGCTGTTATTGAGTCTTATTTGAATCCAGAATCACATTATTAAACACAGTTAGAACATTTAAACACAGCTAAAAGTCCCAAAGGCAATCCAAACAGAAAGGATTGTTGAATTGTTAGAGACCATGCAAAACTGACATCTAATGGCATGTTTTCAGTGGCATTAATCCCTTTTAGCTGAAGCAGACATCTTTGAATATTGCATTCACAATTAAAGAGACAAGTGGAATGTATACAAATTCCCCTGAACATGTCATACATTGGCAGAGCATTTCACTGTGAGTTATTGAAATATGGTTAATGTAGGAAGTACTGTAGAAGTGCGTGTTGCTCATGTTTACATAAATGTACATTTCAAGAGTTCTCACTATTGCTTGGCACTATTAGCGGGTTTGGTATGCTGTCCCGGAAGAGAGCCCTGAGCTCTGAGATAATTGAGCCCAGGCCTCCCGCCTGGTCAATAAGCATATAAGAGATCAGGTAGGTTTCGAGAGCTCCCCCTGATAAAAGGAGGAGATGGGGTGGAAGGGGGGATTCTTCTACAATGAAGATAAGGCAGTAGGGTGAAATCTGTCTATTTTTTGTAGGCTTGGATCTATCTGATTGGATTATTTCAGAATAAAGTCGAGAGACCAGCCACGATCAATCATATCATGTGCTTCTCTCGAAATTAGTTTGAAAAGTTCACAAAGATTTGATCTACCACATATAATGAACATGAAGGATCACATATAAACAAGGTGACGGCAGGAAGACAGACATGACAGACACAACAAATAAATGAATAAACTACTGTATATTATATTTGTTTATTGAGGCTATTGCTCTGCATGATGAAATCCACCAATACCAAATGCTTTCAGATCTACTCAACAAAAGGACCATTTATGAATAGATTATTTCTTTGAATTTGCATGTCAGAGCAATAACCCCAAATCTAGATTCTACTTGACTAAAGGCCTCTAGGAAGCATTAGCGCTGTTGCTCTACACATCTATAGTGGCTACGGTAGTAAAGTAATCAATAGTCACCATTGACAAATAGCCAGCAGCGTGCAGTTCCCTTTGAGCTGGTGAAGGGTACTGCCAGAAAGGGGAAGTCTGTAGTACTCCTATCTCTTTAAGGCAGCATGGGAAAAGACAGACTTATCTCTTTATTGCAGTGGCAACTCTACCTGTGTTAACAGTCTCTTGTGAAAGATATAAAAGGCCTGTTTATCCCACTAAATTGTGTTACACTGTTGATCAAATTTAGGAAAAGCTCTGAATCTGCTAGAGAACCACAGTTTGCAGGAGGGGAGAGGGTGTGTGGACAAAACTTTATAAAGCCATCTAGTGCAATATGTTACTATACACAGCACAGCACTACAACGGATCATTGCAAATCCACATGTTGATATTGTTGAGTAGCTTGAGAATGTAGCACACAAGGGAGGTTTGATTGGATTAGGGTAAATAGCTTTTGAGGTCATAATATCATGTTTTAAAGTATTGTTCCAAATTATTTTTTAAGCCAATTACGAAGACTGAATATTTTATTACAATGAAGGGAGACAACAATGACACAAAAGTACCACAAAACTGTCCAAATGACCAGTCCACTATTAGAAGTTATTTCTTTGCGAGGAAGGTCATATTGGACCAGTTTTATGATTCTTTTTGTTTTATGGTGGTGATTTTGTGTTTTTTTGTGCATATGCATGGGAAAGAGTGAATGAACAAATGTCTTTGCGTGTATCTACCAAATAAAGGTAATACTTTGGGTTTGGGACAACATGTGGTAAGTGAATAATGAGAGTTTTTTATTTCTACTATGCTCTGGATGTGATCATCCTTCTTTTGAAACATTGAAATGAGAAAGATCCATGACCAAAGCTATTATCGAATAAATTCCAAGAAAAGTAACTGAAATGTTGGCTGCTACTCACCTGAGACAGGTTTCTTAATCTCTAAGGTCAATGTGATTGGCAGGTTGTGCATGAGGTCACAGATCTCTTGATAGGACGATGTGCACACAGGGGTGTCACCAATTGTTACAATCTCGTCGCCAATGCTCATCTTCCCTGAGGCTTCCTGATAACAAGATAGGAAGAAAATTGGTGAGATATGTTTCTCAGGTTTATTTCAGATATATCTCATCCATATGCCCTCAAGCAAAGCTGGATGTATTTGGATACCTGCACCAGCAACAAGAATGGGAATTTTAAAGAATTTAACAATTGCAGTTAAAAATTATGGTACCCTAAAATGTCCATTAACAACTTTTAGAGCTTTTAAGAAATTAATACTTAAATGAAATACAACCCCAACTCCTTGAAAAAAATCTTGCAATTGAGCAAGTGTTTAGGAATAAACAGAGGCAAAGAGTCTAACAAAACAAATACTATAGATATAGCTTGCACATTATCTGTTAATCCCAATGTCAATCATATAACATCCATTAGGATTTCCCCCCCTTGAATGAATATTTAAAAAATAATGAATAGACAAATATTATTCAGTTTCTAAATGGTGAAATAATTGCAGTTTATAATTCTTGCAAAAGGTCTAACACAGTTCAGAACTGGTGTAAATGCAATCCAAAAATTGTAACTGTAATTACAAAATAGCAAAGCTACTACAAAATTTGGTACAATGATATTTCATTATTATTTAATAAAATGCAATTGACAAAAATCTTAATGTGCACTGTCATACAACCAACCAGAAATAAACTATACTGGAGTCTCACAGTTAAGAACTGCTTTTTGATTAAAAAATTAGTTTTTGTCAATCATGAGCGAACACTGCAATAGATAAATCCAGAAGAAAAGATATCCTGTAGAATTTAGCTCCAACTTGCCTTAACCATAGACTGGAAAAAAAATATGGACGACACGACAGCGCTTTTTCCCACTGAATGCTTTGAATGTAAAACGCCTCATGACGGGCACAAACTGTCGCAAAAAAACTGCTGAAACTGGAGCCTGGGCATGCACAGAAGGACTACTTAATGGAGCCGGAGGCGGAGCCGCTGTCAAACTTCCAACAAAACGCTTGTCAATTCAATGTTTATTAGGTGTTTTCAAGTAAACTGCCAACGGTAACTGATGTATATAAATAATTTAACATTTACAACTATATTTGGTATATAAGATTCTGTTTCTAGAACATAAATATTTTTGAAACAGCAAATTCAGTAGATGAACTTGATAACTAGTCGAAACTCAAAATGTCAGAGACGTCCTTTAAAACAAGTTGAAATAACGTTAGAGGAGATCGATGTGGAGATAGGCTAACATTCCTAATTATTATTCCAGACCCATAAAGTAACCCGTTTTTTCCCCGTTATGACTAACGTTAGGCGTGTATCAGCAAACAACTAAGATAAAGCCCGATAAAGCCCACACTTTCCAGTGATACAGCATCAGATCCTGTAGGTCAGAAAGTACAGTTTACTGCTAAACAATTAGTTATATCATGGTAAAATAACATTAATCGAACATTGATACTTCAATCTCCTCCTGAAGTTCTGACGGTCTGCTTAGAGATGCTGTTAATCACAACTGTCAATCATGATGACATGCTCTGCTCTTATAACATTAAATTACAAGCTAAAATCATACTCTTTACAAAAATGAACTTCTGAACCTATATCAGCTTGATAACCAGTGCCTCAATTGATTAAAAGCATCTTTCGGAAAATTTTATTCCAAGTGTAATTATTTTTAAAAATTTTTGGGCTAAAGTGATTCATTAACATGGAGGAGGCACACTTGGCCTCAACAGACATGTCTGGAAGTTTCTAGTATGCCCAGTAAGAGCTTGATTAGCTGGTTCAGGTTTGTCTAATTGGAGTAGGAGCTAAACTCTGCAGGACACCTGTCCTCCAAGACTAGGTCTGGGAACCCCATGTCTAAAACATTGGAGTTTGTCCACTTCCAACCCCTTCCAGTGGCAGTGGAAAACCAAGTTATCCAGACTGCTTCTGAAGTGCAAACCCTCAAGTTACTGAATGCATTCAAAGAGCTAGAAAAGAATCTCCAATAACTGACCTCAAACTTAAAAAAACTGGACAAGTTGAAGTGTATTAGTCAGATACAGTTCAAACTCCCTGTGCTAGTTGTGATCCTATCAACCAAAATGCATCTTAAAAGATTAGTTCACCAAAAAATACACTGTTTTATTGGCACACAAAGGTGTTTTAGAGCTGAACCACTGAAGTCACATAGAATGTTATGTTTTTGGCTCCTTTTCGAGACCATTGCTGTCTATGGAGGATGAGGGAATTCTCAGATTTCATCTAAAATATCTTAATTTGTGTTCTAAAGATAAATGAAGGTCTCAGGGCGTTGGAATGACATGAGGGCAGGTAATTTATAACAGAATTCATATAAAATAATCTGTTAACACCATGTGTAAACGGCACTGGATACAGCCTCAGTTGTTAATAAATCAAAATCCCACCCCAAATTCCAACCTACCCTTTCAGCTACACCTCCTGGTCTCAGTCCAGTGACCAACACTTTAAGCGGAGCAGACTTAATCTCCAGATCAAGACCGAAAGACTCTGTCTCACTGCGCTGGAGCACTATTGTCTCAATGGTACAGACCCCTGCAAGCTCACTGGATTCCCCCTTCTTGCAGTGCATCATCCTGCAGGGCGGCCTTGTGCAGTTTTGTGTAACCTGAGCAGGGTGTGCTGGGACTAAAGCTGGATCTTCCCCCTTGGCTCTGGGGCACTCAATGCTCATCATGCTCTTGACACGAGTCACAGCTTTGTGCTCCAGCTTGGGTGAGCGTTTCACCTCTTGCCCTTCTCGATGGGGCTCTTTTTTCACCCCCAGGTTTGTGGCTTCGACACAGTGAATGGGCATAAAGGGAGATTCAGCAGCAGACAGGCCGGTAGGTCCTTCCTCAGATTCAATGGAGCTGCCATAGAAAGGAGTAGTCGGCTCACTGCTGATCTGTCTGTGGCTCTCACTGCTGTCCTGGCTTTCATCGTCCACCTCCAGAGATGACGTGGCTATTACAATACCAGAGTCCTCCTCTTGGTGCTGGTGGCCATCTGAGACCCCACGGAGAAGGTGACGGAAGGGGCCGTTGTCGTCTTCTAGTCCGGTCTCGTCATCGCTGGGCTCGTCCTCATAGCAGATGACCCGCCGCTGGCGAAGAAGCGGGCTGCGTACAGAGCTCGGGCTGCTTCCCACACTGGCCTGCTGGGCTGTTTCTGCAGTACGACCAGTCCCACCTGAGACTTTACAACATTCAGGGGTTGTGGGACTACTGTCTGAACCTCTATAGACTACATGAGAAGAGGACAGAAAAACGGTGACTGTGACAAACTGTATTAAATCTATACAAAGACAGAATCAATATGACACTTTAGATTCAGAAGTGCTACCATGCGGCTGAGGTGCTGCTGATTCCTCCATGGACGTATTACAGCTCCTGCTACTGTGCAGCATGTCGTCATCACTGGACCCCATTGCCATGGTCTCAGAAAGGGAAGACTGGCTGGGTACATCGTGAACCGAGAAATACTGAGAGAGCTCTGCCTCTGAACTCAATGAGCCTTGCTGCAGGGTCAGATGGAGACATGAAATCAAATCTTTGGGGAATCAAATTTAAAGTTTAATCTTCACTTAGTTTGAAGATTAAGAAGAGTTTCAGGTAAGGTTTTGAGTTTTCAGGTTACCACCTTGCAAATAAGTAGGATGGCAGCGTTATATTTGCATTTGTTGTTTCACGCAGTGAGCTGCAATTGTGCTAATGCTAGTTCAGAGAACAATCTGAGTCAAAATGAAGGATTAATAAAGCACCAGTTGCTATTAAAAATTAATTATACAGGATTTTGATTGTCCAAATGAAAAGACTGAGATTAGTTGACTCTACAAGAGCAATTTGTGTTCTAGACAAGTTTAATTCACAAGGTAATTCAAATGAAAGTGATTTAGTATCACTGGTTCAAAGTCATTTTGGTCTTGGGTTCCATTTGCCTAAATTAATTTCAAAGAACGCAATTCAAATGAGTGAAAATGTGTGTCATAATTAAATTAAGTTACACCAGTGATTTTTTTGAGAGTACACTACAATATAACAAAAGTACAGAAAAAAAACATCACCCCATTAGATACAAAACAACAGCAAATCTTGACAGCAAAGTTTCATCTGGATTCATTTGCTTTTCATTAATGTTTGCTAAAGTTTATTATCTCTGACAAGCTCAGCTCTCAGTACACAAAAGCCTCTAGTTTACCCTGCTGGCTGGCTCTAGGAATCTCTTCATGGTCCAGCTGAGAGCAGGATTACCCTCGCCCTGCTTGACTTTGACCGTGGGAGATGGACTCTTGGACGGCAGGCCTGTGAAGAAGAGCACAAAGGAAAATTATGTTCATGTTTCTTCTGCTTGGAAAGGATCTGAGTTACAAATCATTGTTTTCCAGGTATCTAATAATCTGCAGCTACATCAGAATGTCAAAACTAATATTTGGAAACTGAACATGAAGTCCAAAACTCCATAAGCCAAATTCAAAACAGAGCTTTTATGATTTTTAAAGGGATAGCTCACCCCAAAAACTAGTTTAATCACCATCAAGTGGTCACAAATAACACAAAAGATATTCTGAAGAATTTTGTAAACCAGAAGCCATTGACATGTATAGTAAAAAACTCATGAAGGTTTTTAAGGGCAGTAAATTGTGCCATAAATGATTTAATACTTGGTGGTGAACTATCCCTTTAAAAAAAAAAAAATATATATATATATATATATATATATATATATATATATATATATATATATATATATATATATATATATATATTTTTTTTTTTTTTTTTTTTTTTTTTTTTTAAGTAAAATCTATAAACTACGCTATAAAGCATTACAACCCCTAAGAAGCAGTGGCCATAATCAGACCAAGACAAAACATGCATTTTACCAAGTGTGTGGGAAGAATGACTATCTCTGTGTGTGGAGCGAGTGATCACATCATCCATCTCCTGTTCAGACACCTAAAGGTGAGAGATGATCATTCATTAAATACTCAGCCCCTGAATCCTATAGAGTATGGAAAACACTACAATATTCTGAGCTTGATATAGCTTAATATTATACAAATATCATGCATAACACATTAATCCCATGTCTATCTTAAATAACAAAATACATTTTCTGAACACCAGGTGGCACTATGATGCAAGAAGAGTTATGCACGCATTTAAGTCATTCTCCATCCCAGTAACACCTTACAATTAACTGAAATTCTTAAAATAATAATAATAATATCAACACAAAAAAAAATTCAAACAAAATTATAATAAAAACAAATAATTGTAATTTTAGCAATAATTCTCAAAAAAACTAAAAACATTAAGCAACGTGTGAATGTTTTTCAACCATTTTACATGAAAGAACACTGATTACATTTCAATAAGTGAACTCTTTGGCCCAGTTATTTGGAAAGCACACGTTGAAACTTTTAAAAGTAATTCCCTATTTGTATTTGTAAAAATCTGAACGACTCTAACGTGAGATCAGGTTATGCCAGATCTATTTCAGTTGACTTTTATTGTTAACTTCAATCCCAGCTTTCCTCGCCTGAACAGAAACAAATAAAACATCAAATAATAGAAGAACCACAAAACATCCTGAGCGCAAAAAAGGAAGCTTCACACTACATGCACCTGTCAAAAACATGTTTAAAACAGTCATCTTTAACAACAACTACACCCAAACTCCACTCAAATCAATTAACATATGACTCACAAGCTGGATCAGACACAATCTGCTGACTTTTAAAATTATATTTGTTCAGAATTAAATAAAATAATAATAACAAAATAAAAAACTGCTCAGATTTATGAAGAATGATTTTGAAAGTATATGAACTGAACACTCAACATATTATATATTTTTTAAGATTTACAGTGCAAATCCAATATTAAACACTTGGTAAAAAAAGGCTGCTGCATGTCTCTCATTATAAAACAGTCATTAAAAGACAGACAAAATATAACTTTACAAACTGTATTGTACATAAATCATCTAAATATTTGCATAGTCTTCAATAAAATCTGAATTTACATGCTTTATTTACACATTATTTACATTGGTATATTAATAGTTTGACTTGTGGACTCAAAAATCAGCAGTTCCTGTCAAATTTGGATTATAATTTAAATATTTCACAAATGGTGTTTAATTTAACTTTTGCCTTCAGAACAGCCTTAATCCTTCGTGGCATAGATTCAACAAGGTACTGAAAATATTCTTTAGAGATATTGCTCCATATTGACATGATAGCATCAAGCTGTTACTGCAGATTTGTCAGCTGCACATTCATGATGCAAATCTCCTGTTCCACCACATCCCAAAGGTGCTCTATTGGATTGTGGAGGCCATTTGATTACAGTTCAAGAAACCAGTCTGAGATAAGTGTGCCAGGAAAATATCCCCCACACTATTACACCACCACCAGCAGCCAGAACAGTTGATACAAGGCAGGTTGGATCCATGCTTTCATATTGTTGACGACAAATTCTGAACCTAACATCCAAATGTCGCAACAGAAATCGAGACTCATCAGACCAGGCAACATTTTTCCAATATTCTATTGTCCAATTTTGGTGAGAAATTGTGCAAATTGTAACTTTAGTTTCCTGTTCTTAGCTTACGGTAGTGGCATCCGGTGCGGTCTTCTGCTGCTGTAGCTCATCTGCCTCAAGGTTGGTCGTGTTGTGCATTTAGAGATGCTCTTTTGCATACCTCGATTGTAACGAGTGGTTATTTGCGTTACTGTTGCCTTTCTATCAACTCGAACCAGTCTGGCCATTCTCCTCTGACCTCTGGTATCAACAAGCCCTTTGCGCCCCCCCGCGGAACTGCCGCTCACTGGATATTTTCTCTTTTTTTCGGCCCATCCTCTGTAAACCCTAGAGATGGTTGTGCATGAAAATCCCAGTAGATCAGCAGTTTCTGAAATACTCAGACCAGCCTGTCTGGCACCAACAACCATGCCATGTTCAAAGTCACCTTTCTACCCCATTCTGATGCTTGGTTTGAACTGCAGCAGATCATCTTGACCATGTCTACATGCCTAAATGCATTGAGTTGCTGCCATGTGATTGGCTAATTAGAAATTTGCTTTAACAAGTGGTTGGACAGGTGTACCTAATAAAGTGGCCAATGAATGCATAAACCGTTTAGGTTAATTAGGCAAGTCATTGAACAACAGTAGTTTATTCTGTAGCCAATTGAAAAACATAATTTCTTAATGAGGCTAATAATATTGACCTTAAATATGTAAAACTGATTTTATTACAGCCAAACTAAAAGAAATAAGACTTTCTTCAGAAGACTAAAATATAATAGGAAATACAGTGAAACTCTCCTTGCTCCATTAAACAGCACTTGTAAAATATTTGAAAAGGAATTAAAATTTCACAGGAGGTCTAATCACTCTTCCTTCAACTGTATTAGTAGACATACTGTCAGTACCTCTGTGTGAAAGGCTACCATTCTCGTGTCACATGCTAAGTGTGAGGCTAGTCCTAACATCGCTCTGCTCGCGGCACATTAGCGCAGGCTCTCATTTCTCAGGCCGAGTGAACAGTCAGCATATTCTAACCACCAAAACCTCCCGCTGTACCCCACCCCGGTGCACATTTCTCAACATCTTGATTCATTAGGTGGATGGAAACCAAGTTGCTCGAGCAGAAGGGGGAGAGGAATGTTGTTTACTTTTTTTGTCGGGCTTCAATGATTCATGCTAGGAGCAAATTACACCTTAACAGGTGGATGGTGATTTTGTTTTTATTTCCACTTGCAGCAGTCTGTCAGAGGAAGGGCCCTTGTGACTGGAAGAGTGTGACCACATCACCACACTCATCATGGATGCGGTCTATTTATTCATAAATGAAAACAAGTTCAGAAACTAGAGGGCGTTTGTGCTGCATTATTAATATTTCTATGGACATCAAATATTTACTTCGTTTGACCCTAAAGAATCTGCACCCTTTGAAACTAGGGTGTTAATCTGAGTGAGTTTGTATATGCAGTCATTTTTTGAGGAGATGCCATAGTGTCTGTGTTTAGCTCTTACTTTAGGGTTTGGATGGCGGCTGATGATAAGGCTGACCGGGCCGGGTCCACATTCACTCAGGATGGCATAGGCTTCACTCAACGCTGCGTGTCTCAGGCTCACAGAATCCACTTCTAAAAGCTGGTCTCCTCGGCTGATGCATAACATACACTGATTAGTCACTATAATCAAGGATTTGACAAATATATATATATATATATATATATATATATATATATATATATATATATATATATATATATATATACAGCGTCCAGCATAAATGAATGCAAATCTTACATATCTCTCTTTCAAAGGGGAACTATTATCGCTTTATCACTATTATCGAACTAAAATCGCTTTTAAAGAGGTTTAAACACAGTTGTGTGGCAACAGTGCATTAACATAAGCAGTTTCTCATAGTAAAAATGTATTAATTTTATTTTTTATAATCACACATGATAAAAACAGAAACACTTTGATTGACAATCTGCCTTTGTATGTGTCACCAGAGGGAGAAAGCCCCTCCCATTAGTGACAATCTCTCCCTGATTGGCACAGAAGTCATTTTGAATCTGCCACAATGCTGACACACAGGCATTTGTAGCTCCGCCCTTTTTTGAGAACAGCACAATCTCATTCGAACTTAAAGCAACATTAGATTACTTAGTACCAAAAGCCAAAACTAATTTAACAAAATAACTGAAGATCACAGGGAAAAAATTACACCACAATGAATGTGTTAGGGAAAAATATTAAATCAAATGCCAATAGAAAAAATAAAGAGAGCCAAAAAATATATAACATTTATGTAATTATTATTATTTTGTTGCAACACCTCATTTGAATTTAAATCTAATATCTTACGATTCCTAAATATGCTTGGTAACCACACTCTTATTTTAATCAATATAACTGTTTAATGAATCTGTTTTGTTCAAATGCACCAAAATATATTCTATGTTCACTGAGAAATGGATAAAACTATTCATTTTCAAATTGGATGTGCTCGCTCATGCTGCACACTGTACATTTATAGTTTGGGGCTGCTGAATGCCTGATTCTAGTTGGCTTATACACCTTCTATGGTGTTTATTTTACAGGAATTGCACTGCTAAAGAAGACTGATTTTGAAAGTATTAGTTTCATATCACTTCTCCAAATTATCACAGTCATTACAGCACACAACAGCAAGAGATTCAAAACCCACATTGATTAACTGACTTGAGTTCGCTGAATTACACCCAAGGTAAAGGGTAACTGAATATTATCAATTTGAGGTGCTTTATTTTAGAATAATTCAACTCTACATAAAGGAACATTATCAAGCAGAGGGTGCATTATTTTAGAACAATTGAACAGCTCGTCATTAATTATCCCTAACACATAGGCAAGCTAAATGCAATTTTATAGTAGAAAAAAATATAGTAGAAAAATAGAAAGCATTACAGTTTCATATCACTTCTACAAATTATTATATTATTTCAAACGTCATTACAGCCTATAACAGCGATATAATTAAAACTCACATTGATTAAAGGACTTTAGTTCACTGAATTACAGAACTGTTTGTTTATTTTTTATGGGACAAAGTAATAATTACATAACAGTACATTAACAGCTGAACAAATTTGTAGTATTTATTTATTTTAATAAATAAATTCATTAAAATATTAAAACTTTAAAACAAAAAATAAGCATTTAACTGATCAAAAGTGACCAAAATTTTTTGCAACATGTTAAAAATCTTTGCTTTTTTAGATAAATAAATGTGTTTCTGAAAAAAAAAAGAAATAACCTGTGAACTCAGAAGCACAAATGTTTTTGGAGCACCAATTTAGTATATTAGAATAATATGAAATAATATGGAATAATGTGGTATTCCATTCTAATCATATATATATATATATATATATATATATATATATATATATATATATATATATATATATATATATATATATATATAATTTTTAGATTTCTTTTACTATATTTTTACCAAATAAATGCAGATTTGGCGAGCATTATGGAATAATGGAATATATCGTTAGTATCATCTGATATTTTTATTCTTTATTTATCTTTACTTTATATTATATCTATATTATATCTCTATTATATCTTCACTTTTATATTTTTAAAAGCTGTGGGTGGCATAATCACTTACAAGTATTTTTAGTCAACTCTATCCTGATTATTCAAGAGATTTATTAGGTGTATATTCAATAAGCACATTCATATGATAATGTATATTACCGTTAATGAATGTGGTCCAGGGGTATTTTAAGTGTCAACCCAATTGCATTTGTTGTAAAAATAGACGTGTCTGAAAGTATATTGCTGCCTTATCATTCCCTTCAGACAGCTGCAAGCACTTTCACAACTAGACCCAGCATTCAGAACCTCAATCTCCTGCCATAAAGACCCCATTCATGTGTTTCTGGCTCATGCTGCACATTCTTTCTCAGCCTGCGAGGTGTTTCATCTAAACAGGAGCAAACGCACACACAAACCCCAGCGAATCACAAACAAACAAGTCAGGTTTTCTGGATGTTTTACACTTAAGAGAAAAGAATCTGCTGCAAACACGTGTACAGATGCACTGTGGGCTCTGTAGGGAAAATCTAGATCTATGCGATTCTTTTCCCTTGTGGGGTCTCATTTCTGCCGCTCCCTTCCTTAATTAACTGTAAGTGAAGATTTTAAGATGACTGCTCAGAGGGTCCAGTGTCTGCTAGATAAGACAAACCAGCACCATTCAATCTTAAATACCTGAAACATTAGCACATTTTCTGCATTAGCCAAACAGGAACCTTTTTTTTCTTAGAAATGTTTGGTCAATTTGGTTAATTTTTTTTTAGAAACGTGACGCATGCTTTTTTTCTCAGAAATGCACCTGCTTGTGAGCTTGAGTAAATTTTTCCACTGATTAATCACTGTTAAACATTGACAAACTGAGCTTGAATGGGAAATTCTGAATATTAATTTGGCATTAAGTTACTGTAAATGACTATTATATAACTAAGAAAGTGTACCTGAGTCTGCCGTCCATTTTAGCAACAGATCCTGGAGCCAAACTGTGGATGTAGATCCCAGGAGCGCTGTTTTCCAGGGTTAGACAGCAGGCACCGATGCCTAGTCCCACACCTGGCTCTGAAATGCAACAAAAACAAATGATTTCCTTTACAATTTTAGAGTCAGATTTTTGCTGTTTATCCTGGTTAAGGGTATTTTAGATGGTATGACACAACGGGGGTTTCTCAGACAAATTCTGAGGTGAGATGTTTACCCTCTCAACCTGAAGAAAATCATGCCTGCTGTCTTGGATTTAAAAGACTTATACTTGTAATTTAATAATATACACACACACACACACTAAAGTAATATTCTTCATGTCAAAGAAATATGTGGTGTCTCTGAACTGAATAAATTAGCAGAACTCAAATAATGAGAAAGCCGCTTGGAGGGTCTATTTATTAGCTCAACGGTCCAAGAATAACAGTTTTCATTTTGGCAGGATGGTTTATTTGGACACATAATGAGCACAAGGCTTTAACACAGATTCATCCTGATGCACAGGTGTGTGTCTATGCTAATAAAAACAACTTTAAATGTCATTTTCTCAGAGTAAAAGAATATTATGCATCAATTTCAGATGGGAAAAGTGTGTTTTGATAACTTTGGAGATGATGGGGAAATGAATATGTGACTTATGTCTAACTCTTAATACTGTTTTGGTCAGAGTACTGAAAAGTACAAGTCACAGAAAGCAAACATACTGCAAGCAAAAAGAGTAAAACTACTACTTCAGTGGTGCAACGTCATGTTGAATATTTTACATAAAATACCATTTAAAAAGTTGGGGGGAACAGAATAGCCTCTTAAGCTCACCAAGGCTGCATTTATTTAACCAAAATGATATGAAAAACAGTAATATTGAGAAATTACAAGTTTCAATGCTTGTTTTCTATTTTAAATATTTGAAAATGTTCAAATAATTTAAATCTTAATTTATTCCTGTGATAGCAAAGTAGATTTGTGCAGTGTTTCACCGGTGTTAAATCAATCAAATAAGATGAATTAGTGCTCGTGAAATATTTATTTTTACTATCGATGTGTGAAAAAACGTTTTGTGGAAACTGCAATACATTTATTCAAGACTTTTTTTAAATACTATGTCATTAATTACATGGTGCAGGATATTTTTTACTGCCACCCCAGCTCCACCTTTGTTAAGATCTGCTATGGGCTTACATGTACAGTTGAATCAGAATTATTAGCCCCCCTTTGATTTTTTTTCTTTTTCAAATATTTCCCAAATTATGTTTAACAGAGCAAGGAAATTTTCACAGTATGTCTGATAATATTTTTTCTTCTGGAGAACTCTTATTTGTTTTATTTAGACTATTTATATAGACTAAAAATCATTTTAAGCTCAAAATTATTAGCCCCTTTAAGCTATATTTATTTTTGATAGTCTACAGAACAAACCATTGTTGTATAATAGCTTATCTAATTACCCTAACCTGCCTAGTTAACCTAATTAACCTAGTTATGCCTTTAAATGTCACTTTAAGCTGTATTAAAGTGTCTTAAAAATATCTAGTCAAATATTATTTACTGCATCATGGCAAAGATAAAATAAATCAGTTATTAGAAATGAGTTATTAAAACTATTATGTTTAGAAATGTGTTGAAAAAAATCTTCTCTGCATTAAACAGAAATTGGGGAAAAAATACAGGGGGGCTAATAATTCTGAATTCAACTGTGAATATACATGCAGTAGCAAATCTTGGTACTTGCTCTACCATTAAAATCAAAGCAGCAGCAGCATAAGAGGTCTATGCCTGCAAGACCAAACACATCAACATTGCCATATGAATATATTTATATGTATTACCATACTAAATCTCTCAGAGGGTTCTCATGACAGAAAGAATATTCTCGAAATGCATCCACTGATCACATCACTGCTAAAGTATAGGAAAAAATAGCAAAAACCTCTAATCTTAAAATATTGAACATTAATCCACATCTATAAATTCTACACATCTATTAATCTACAACCAATTACATTTTTTGCAAGATTGTATGACTGTACCTTTGTTCAATGTAACCTCCATGATAATGCGATCTTTGGGACCAGGCCCTTTACGAGAGTCCCCCTCATCAAAGCTTGGAGGAACTGGAGTACCACCACTGGCATTAGAATTTGGAGAGCTGGATCTGCTGAGCAGGGTGGGTGTGGGACATGGTGTAAGACTGGGACTTCTCAGACGGGTCCGTACTGTTAGAGTAACTACACCTTTCTTAAGTTGCTAAAAAAAACAAGAAAACAATACTCATCAGACATTGGATATTCAAAAACATCTATGAATATCATTAATTATCATTGTCTTTAATTGATGGCAAGAGTCATTCAAAGTAATGGGCAAGCACTGAAATTTCAATCTTCACTGGGGGTGAATTTTAAGGGTGACTGCGGGGTTTACCTTGAAGGTCTGAATGGCCTGCTGGTGAGTGAGGCCTTGGAGAGACTCTCCATTCACCTCTAAAATCTCGTCACCTGAAAAGCAGAAAAAGAAAGACGATGCAACATAAAAGCCACAATTGCTCATGCCACATGGTTCAACTGCTTTGAAGTCTATTGTTCCAAGTGCACTAGAGTGACTGTATCATGATCAGGATTGTCCATCTACCTTCTTTCAGTCTCCCGTCTGCTGCAGCTGCTCCACTGGGGAAAATGGTCTTGACGAATATACCCATCCTTCCCCTGGCTGAATCCTGTCCACCGACAATACTGAAGCCGAGACCCTGGACACATTTAAAGACATGTATATGAGGTTGGATTTACAACAGTGCAGGTGGTGATGTGTCAAGTGTAGGGATATCTAAAATATTAAATAATTAATAAAATAACTTTTCAGGTGAAAATATCCTGTAAGGAAGATTTGGAGAACTACAAATTACTAATGTTTACTCATGAATGACATTTATACATGAACAACTAAATAATTTGTTCTTATTCCATTTCTATTGCTATTTACACTTGGATACCATTTCAAGATTTACATGTACTAAATGGACCAGTTGAGTTAGATCTGCACATCGATTTCTGGTAATGCACAAAATCTGATAATGCTGCTGAATTGATGCACTCTTCTGTTTCTCCAAGAATAGAAGCAGAACATTTTTAAGGTGCCACAGAATATTTTGATTCAATATGTTAAGTTGTTCTCAGATATATACACAGTAGGTATGAGGCTTGCTTAGGCAACATAAAAAAAAACTCTACAGAAAAGGTCATATGCTCATATCATAGAAATTACCCCTAGAATGAAAAACAGATTTGTGAAGTTTTTGAAGTTTATTGGTGTCCTTTTACCTTTTAGAAATCATACTAATCACAGTAAGATCTGAGTGATGGGATACAAGGAATAAATGTACATTAAACACTGTACTGTACATGAAATATCCCAAAACACATTTACAATCCTATCATAGATGTAATTACAATGTTATTATTAAGTAGTTATTATGTAAAAACATAGTAATTACATCCAAAATAAAAGTTTGTAATTACATATGCACTGCGTATATACATATAAATACACAAATACTGTATATGCAATATACAAAGAAACATTAACATTTATAAATATTATCTTGGATGTAACTACAATGTAATTACAATGTAATGACACAAAAATGCACACAAGATAAGTTTGTAATTATATATTACATCTCAGATGTAATTACAATGTTATAATAATGTAATTGCAATGTCCTTACACCCAAAAATAAAAGTTTGTATATACATATGTACTGCATATATTTGCATATAAATACACAAATACTGTAATTGAAAAATACAAAGAAACATTTTTATAAATATTATCTTGGATTTCATTACAATGTAAAAGCAATGTAATTACTATGTAATGACATAGTAATTATAATGTAACAACATAGTAATTACATCCAAGATAATAGTTTGTAATTACATATTACACGTGTACTGCATATATTTTTGTATATAACAATAGTATACATATAATGTACTTGGAATATATAAAAACTCATTTACAATACCATCTTAAATGTAATTACAATATTATAACAAAGTAAGTGCAATGTTATAACAATGTAATTGCAATGTCATTCAGTAGTAATTATGTAATGGCATAGCAATTACATACAAAATAAAAGTTTGTTATTACATTTGTACTGCATATATTTAAATCAATGTAATGTAACGACAGTAATTGCACATACGTACAAACATGTTTATAAATCAAGATTTAAGTTGGTAATTACATATTGCATACATGTGTACTGTGCATATTTAAGAATATAACTACACACTGTACATGAAATATACAAACACGCTTGTAAATCTTGGATGTAATTACAATGCAACGTAATGTAATGACAATGTAATGACATAGAAATTAAGTTATATTAACTATAATACACAAATACTGTACATGAAATATACAAAAACCCATTTACAATTCTATCATAGATGTAATTACAATGTTATAACAATATAAATAAAATGATATTGCATTGTATTACTATGTGATAACATTGTAAGTACAATGTTATAACAATGTAATTACAATGCTTTTACATTATTATATATATATATATATATATATATATATATATATATATATATATATATATATATATATATAAGGACATAGTAATTATAATGTAATGACGTAGTTATTCTAGCTAAAATAAGTAATAACATTGTAATATGTTAAATATTTTAGTAATTTATAGTATGGTAATTATAGTAATTAAATGTAATAACAAGGTTTTACACAGTAATTATAATGTAATGACAAGTAATTATAGTGCAATAACAATGTTACTACATTGTTAAAACATTTTAATTACTATGCAATAACAATTGTCATTTCGTTATAATTACGGTGTAAGAACATTATTTATACATTGTTTCAACAGTGTAAATACAAAGATATTACATAGTAATAATAATGTAATAACAGTAAATCCAAAATAAAAGTATGTAATTACATCTTAGGTGTAATTACAAAATTATAACAATGTAATTACAATGTTATTACATCCCAAAATAAAAGTTTGTAATTACGTGTATATTGTGCATACTTGCGTATAAATACACAAATACTGTAGTTGAAATATACAATGAAACATTTTTATAAATATTATCTTGGATGTAAGTATAATGTAATTGCAATGTGATTGCAATGTAATGACATAGTAATTACAATGCAACTACATAAAAGTTTGTAATTACTTGTGTAATGTATATACTTACGTATACAACTATAAATAAACAAATACTGAAATATTTGCAATTATAAATATTATCTTGGATGTAACTACAATGTAATTAAAATGTAATGGAATAATAATTAGAATGTAACGACATAGTAATTACATCCAAGATAAAAGTTTGTAATTACATATTAAACAAGTTTGTAATTACACATGTACTGCGTATATTTAGGCATAAATACACAAATACTGTACGTATAAAGAAACATTTAGGCTTATAAATAATATCTTGGATGTAATTACAATATTATGACAAAGTAATTACTTCCAATATAATAGTTTGTAATTACATGTGTACTGTGTATATTGACTTATACAACTATAAATAAACTAATACTGCACAGGAAATATACAAAGAAACATTTATATATATTATCTTGGATATAACTACAGCATAATTACAATGTAATGACACAGTAATTACATTCAATATAAAAGTTTGCAAATACTTATTACATGTGTGCTGTATACATTGAAAGGAACTATGAATACAATATTTTATGGGATGTAATTACATCGTTATAACAGTATATTAACTATGTAATAACTCAATAATTACTATGCAATAACATTGTGTATACATTATAACACTGTAATTACATTGTTATTACAATGTATTTACATTGTTATTACATTGTTATTACAATGTTACTACGTAGTAATTACAATGTTATTACATCGCTATAATGCAATGACAGTAATAACATTCAAAATAAAAGTATGTAATTACATATTATATCTCAGATGTAAGTACAATGTTATAACAATGCAATTGCAATGTTATTACATACAAAATAAAAGTTTGTAACTACAAATGTACTGTGTATATTTACGTATAAATACAGAAATACTGTACTTGAAATATACAAAAAGAGTTTTTATAAATATCATCTTGGATGTAAGTACAATGTAATTGCAATGTGATTACAATGCAATGACATAGTAATAACATTGTAATGACAAAGTAATTACATCCAAGATAAAAGTTTGAAATTATTACATGTGTGCTGTGTACATTTAAGTATAAACTATAAATCCACTACATGAAATATACAATGAAACACCTTGATAAATATTATCTGTGATGTAATAACAATGTAATAGCAATGCAATTAAATTGCAGATAATAGTTTGTAATTACATTAGATGTGTACATTTACGTAAATAACTATAAATACACAAATACAGCACATGAAACATACAAAGAAACATTTATGTTTATAAATATTATTTTGGATGTAACTACAAAATATTTAAAATGTAATAACAATGTAATGACAGAGTAATTGCACACACGTACAAACATATTTATATATCAAGATTACATTTTGTAATTACATATTACATGTGTACTGTGCATATTTAAATATATAACTATTAATACACACCGTACATGAAATAAACATTTACGTTAGTAAATCTTGGATGTAGCTACAACGTAATTACAATTTAATGACATAGTAATTACATCAAAGATAAAAGTTCTTAATTACATATTACATGTTTACTGTGTATATTTAACTATATCACACAAATACTGTACATGAAATATACAAAAACACATTTACAATTCTATCATAGATGTAATTACGATGTTATAACAATATAATTGAAATGATATTGCATTGTATTACTAAGTGATAACATTGTAATTACAATGATATAACAATATAATTAAAATGATATTGCATTGTATTACTATGTGATAACATTGTAATTACAATGTTATAACAATGTAATTACAATGCTTTTACATTATATATATATATATATATAATGTAAGGACATAGTAATTATAATGTAATGACAGTAATTACATACAATATAAAAGTTTGTAATTACACATGTACTGCGTATATTTAGGCATAAATACACAAATACTGTAGGTATAAAGAAACATTTAGGCTTATAAATAATATCTTGGATGTAATTACAATATTATGACAAAGTAATTACATCCAAGATAAAAGTTTGTAATTACATGTGTACTGTGTATATTGACTTATACAACTATAAATAAACTAATACTGCACAGGAAATATACAAAGAAACATTTACATATATGATCTTTGATATAACTACAGCATAATTACAATGTAATGACACAGTAATTACATTCAATATAGAAGTTTGCAAATACTTATTACATGTGTGCTGTATACATTTAAATAAACTATAAATACTATTTTTTGGGGGATGTAATTACATTGTTATAACAGTATATTTACTATGTAATAACACAATAATTACTATGCAATAACATTGTGCATATATTATGACACTGTAATTACATTGTTATTACAATGTTATTACAATGTAATTACATTGTTATTACAATGCTATTACATTGTATTTACATTGTTACTACAATCAATAACACTGTAATTACAATGTATATACAATGTTATTACATAGTAATTACAATGTTATTACATCACTATAATGCAATGACAGTAATAACATTCAAAATAAAAGTATGTAACTACATATTATATCTCAGATGTAATTATAATGTTATAACAATGCAATTGCAATGTCATTACATACAAAATAAAAGTTTGTAACTACATATGTATTGTATATATTTACGTATAAATACAGAAATACTGTACTTGAAATATACAAAAAGAGCTTTAATAAATATCTTGGATTTAAGTACAATGTAACTGCAATGTGATTACAATGTAATGACATAGTAATGACAAAGTAATTACATCCAAGATAAAAGTTTGTAATTATTACATCTGCTGTGTACATTTAAGTATAAACTATAAATCCACTATATGAAATATACAATGAAACACCTTGATAAATATTATTTGTGATGTAATAACAATGTAATAGCAATGCAATTAAATTGTAGATAATCGTTTGTAATTACATGAGATGTGTACATTTACGTAAATAACTATAAATACACAAATACAGCACATGAAACATACAAAGAAACATTTACGTTTATAAATATTATTTTGGATGTAACTACAAAATATTTACAATGTAATAACAATGTAATGACAGAGTAATTGCACACACGTACAAACATGTTTATATATCAAGATTACATTTTGTAATTACATATTACATGAATACTGTGCATATTTAAATATATAACTATTAATACACACTGTACATGAAATAAACATTTACGTTAGTAAATCTTGGATGTAGCTACAACGTAATTACAATTTAATGACATAGTAATTACATCAAAGATAAAAGTTCTTAATTACATATTACATGTTTACTGTGTATATTTAACTATAACATACAAATACTGTACATGAAATATACAAAAACACATTTTCAATTCTATCATAGATGTACTTACAATGTTATAACAATATAATTAAATTGATATTGCATTGTATTACTATGTGATAACATTGTAATTACAATATTATAACAATGTAATTACAATGCTTTTACATTTTATATATATATATATATATATATATATATATATATATATATATATATATATAAAATGTAATGACATAGTTATTACAGCAAAAATAAGTAATAACATTGTAATATGTTAAAAATTCTAGTAATTTAAGGTACAGTAATTATAGTAATTACAATGTAATAACAATGTTACTACACAGTAATTATAATGTAATGACAAAGTAATTATAGTGTAATAACATTGTAATTACATTGTTATAACATTTTAATTACTATGCAATAACAATAATGTCATTTCATTATAATTACGGTGTAATAACATTGTTTAAACATTGTTATAACAGTGTAAAAACAATGATATTACATAGTAATAATAATGTATTAACAGTAAATCCAAAATAAAAGTATGTAATTACATCTCAGATGTAATTACAATATTATTACAATGTAAATACAATGTCATTACATCCCAAAATAAAAGTTTGTAATTACGTGTATATTGTGCATACTTGCGTATAAATACACAAATACTGTAGTTGAAATATACAATGAAACATTTTTATGAATATTATCTTGGATGTAAGTATTATGTAATAGCAATGTGATTGCAATGTAATGACATAGTAATTACAACGACATAAAAGTTAGTAATTAAATGTGTAACGTGTATACTTACATATACAACTATAAATAAACAAATACTGAAATATTTACAATTATAAATATTATCTTGGATGTAACTACAATGTAATTACAATATAATGGCATAATAATTAAAATGTAACGACATAGTAATTACATCCAAGATAAAAGTTTGTAATTACATATTAAACAAATTACAATACCATCTTAGATGTAATTACAATGTTATAGAAATATAATTACAATGTCATTAGGTAGTAATTATAATGTAATGACAGTATTTACTAAAATAAAAGTTTGTAATTACACATGTACTGCGTATATTTAGGCATAAATACACAAATATTGTACGTATAAAGAAACATTTAGGCTTATAAATAATATCTTGGATGTAATTACAATATTATGACAAAGTAATTACTTCCAATATAATAGTTTGTAATTACATGTGTACTGTGTATATTGACTTATACAACTATAAATAAACTAATACTGCACAGGAAATATACAAAGAAACATTTACATATATTATCTTTGATATAACTACAGCATGATTACAATGTAACGACACAGTAATTACATTCAATATAAAAGTTTGCAAATACTTATTACATGTGTGCTGTATACATTTAAAGAAACTATAAATACTATTTTTTGGGGGATGTAATTACATTGTTATAACAGTATATTTACTATGTAATAACACAATAATTACTATGCAATAACATTGTGCATATATTATAACACTGTAATTACATTGTTATTACAATCAATAACACTGTAATTACAATGTATATACAATGTTACTACGTAGTAATTACAATGTTATTACATTGCTATAATGCAATGACAGTAATAACATTCAAAATAAAAGTATGTAACTACATATTATATCTCAGATGTAATTATAATGTTATAACAATGCAATTGCAATGTCATTACATACAAAATAAAAGTTTGTAACTACATATGTAGTGTTTATTTACGTATAAATACAGAAATATTGTACTTGAAATATACAAAAAGAGCTTTTATAAATATCATCTTGGATTTAAGTACAATGTAACTGCAATGTGATTACAATGCAATGACATAGTAATGACAAAGTAATTACATCCAAGATAAAAGTTTGTAATTATTACGTCTGCTGTGTACATTTAAGTATAAACTATAAATACACTATATGAAATATACAATGAAACACCTTGATAAATATTATTTGTGATGTAATAACAATTTAACAGCAATGCAATTAAATTGTAGATAATCGTTTGTAATTACATGAGATGTGTACATTTACGTAAATAACTATAAATACACAAATACAGCACATGAAACATACAAAGAAACATTTACGTTTATAAATATTATTTTGGATGTAACTACAAAATATTTACAATGTAATTACAATGTATTGACAGAGTAATTGCACACACGTACAAACATGTTTATATATCAAGAATACATTTTGTAATTACATATTACAACACTGTACATGAAATAAACATTTACGTTAGTAAATCTTGAATGTAGTTGCAACGTAATATTACATTTTTTAATAACTGTTTCTTTATTAACAATGTAAAATTTAACATTTCATCTCAATGCCAAAAAAATGCTTCAAAATCATCACATTCATGCACACTTTTTCAGTTTTAGGTTGTTTCTTAATTTTATGTGGTTTGGCATTATTTAGTCGACTCTGATTTTGTGTTTCTTTCTGGTGTTTCCCGTTGGAGTTTCCGGAAAATGACAAAGAAAAATGACCCTGATTGGCCCTCGTACGTGCATTCGAAATGCTGATTGGCTCACAGAAAGAACCTTATAGAGCCAAGCTAGAATTCGACTATGCAGATTAAACCTTTTTGGTTTTTTAAATAAAAATTCTTAAAATGTAAACAACTCATAAAAAAAAAAATAAAAAAAATCACATAATGTTAATAAGTTGTCATTTAATAAGAATATGTGAATAACTCAATTTTGACCAAAAAAATACCTTTTTGAACCTTACAATTTTAGGGTGACGACTTATACCCAGCAGTTTAGATGTGTTTGTTTACCTCATTACAAACACTCATATTTCACAATATACACATTACACCTAACAAAACCCTATGCCTTTTTGTGGTCAACCTAAATAAATGTATAATCTGTATATCCTGCATTTTGCTTTCTGATGAGCGGTGAACACATGAGATGCTTTATGGTCATGTATGGCAACCAGCTTCAAAAATGGCTCATTTTTAGACTCCCTGCTTCTTAAAATAACAGTCCCACATACATAGTCTGTGTAATACAAGCTTAAATAAACTTAAAAATTAAGAAAAAAGACATTGAATCTTAAATAAATAAAAAAGATCAACAAGATTAAAGCAGTTTGCATCTAAAATGCTCTGTATTTGAGCTCTCATGGTGACAGTGTGTATTGTATTGTGCACATGGCCTCCTCACCTTTCCTTGTCCTTTCATCAGTACAATGTTGGAGATTATGGATGGCTGTGCCAGTCGCCATGGAGACTCCACTTGAACGGTGCTCAGGGAACGAGCCGATTTCTTCACGATTTGATATTCCTGAAGAGGATTACAAGAGAGGCTATGAATAAACAATGAGATGATAGAATCAGCATTGTTTCTTTATTGTGTCTAACTGTGAGTAAATGAACAGCTGTCTTAGTAACTCGAACCTTTGTTCTCCATCACTTCACAGCTAAATGACAGTAAATGCTACTGCATTAACAGTATTGTGAAGAGAAAGTAACAAGTTGAGGATTTTGCTTTGGATGGGTGTACAGATACAATTTGACATGTGGTCATATAATAAAACAAAATAAATAAAATAATTGTAATGGTGTTTTTAAAATAATTCTAACTTTAAACTGTTAACTAAATTGTGTTTTATGTTGACTAAAATGTTACATTTGGTGTAGACTTGTGATGGTGGACTTGAAAAGACTTGAACTTGTTTCTGTTTCCCAATGCATAGGGCAATAGCTATGTTTCCATTCACCTACTTTTTGTGCATTTTGGATATGCGCATAAAAACAGTTGAAGGAAACGCCAAGATGCGCATCGATTTTGAAAATGCACACAAACGTGCATAACTCAGTAGGATCAACTTTTTATTCTATAAGAAAAGATGCGCATAAATTGCGATGGAAACACTTTTACTGAACAAGTTCCAGTATGCACATTAAAAAAGGTCATGTGATTTTGTTGTAAGAGATCATGTGATGATAAAAATGTCTGTGGATGGACAAACCAGCAAGGTGAGCATGCTGTTAAACATCTGAAATGTTGTTTGGTCATTCTAAAACGCTTTAACCATTTTAGTATTAGTTATTATATTATTAATTACCTTCAGAACTGTCAAGAGCGTCTGTGTTCTGCATCTGACGTCTTCAAATGCCCCCACGCGTTCATTGCGTGTCGGCATTGTATTCTGAGCCGCAAGTCATTTATTAAATAAAGAAAAGATTCACGCAGCTTCTCCGACCGCAGTAAAATCCGTTTTTATTTTTGATATTTGGCGCCAGTTAATCTGGAAGTGACGATTTTATTCTCTTTGACTACTTGGACGGACATGCTGCATTATATGCACGTCTTTTATGCGATATTCCAGTGTAAGAGGCTAAATTATTACATGCGTTTGTTTATATGACAAAACATGTATATTTGACCCCAGAAGGTCCATACTGGCTTCAAAGGCAGATACTGATAAGATCAGGGCCTGGTATGTGGACTTTGGGGGTTTTACGATGTGGTCACATGTTGATTGGTCAGCTTGAATTTCTCAGTATTTGGGCTTTAGTCACATGGTCAAGAAAGATACAAAATAGGTGGTAAAACGCTGCTCTGTCTCTTTTCTTTTGCTGGCCTGGCTTTTCCTGGTCTGCTTTCCTCCTCTGCTCCTCTCCTCTTCTGAATCTTCTCTGACTCTACTGTAATCAGGCTAACTTCTGGGCCTGCTCTCTGTCTCTCTCTCCCTCCCCCTGTGTCTCTCCTTCTACCTCTGGTAACTTTAATTTTACATTTAAGCTGAGTACAATTTATATCATATGCTTTATCATTTCATATTTGATCATTTTATAGTTTATCATTTTATACAGTTATTTTGTAACTAATTCAGTTGTAACCATAGAGAATTATTGTCATTAAATCATTTCATTTTCAAGTATTTGTGAATTACTTTTGATTTAACATCAACACTTAACTGTTTCATATTGCAATACAATACAACCATATAATATCAACGCTCTCCCACATTTATAGCTACTAATACTGCCCATTCGGCAGAACTACAGTTCGAACCGCTGTGGGTTAAAACCCAATCCTACATCAGTTTAGTGAAAATATTTAATCCAGATCTTTGGATGGAAACATAGCTAATGATCACATAAGAATACAAATGCTAAAGATTGTAAAACTTAATAATGAATAATCTTAGACATACAGTATGTGTCTGTCCTCATTATGATTAACTACATAAAAACAGGCCTTTTGTACTGATAACACCAGACATTTGGCAAAATTAGATTCATCCTAGCAATATCAAACATATTCTTATAATTCATTGTTCTGTCATTTATTTCAGTGTAAAATTATTACATATGTTTAAATGGCAAAAACTTTTGTTCACTTATTTTTAAGTCTAACAAGAAATGGACTATTGTTTGTTTTTAATATTATTTTGTGCTGTATTACTTGGTTACTGAGCAGCAATAAATAACACTTTAAAATATAAGGAGTGTTCCTGTGATTTTCTAAACTAGTAGTGTTTTAAAAACAATCGTGATAACTGTGAAACTACGATTATTCCTCAGACTATAATCGTACAACTAAAATCTTTAATTGTTGTATCCCTAGTTTGAATAAGCATTTAAACCATTCACACATCTTTTAATTTACCTTTAACAAGTGCTGTAATTTGCATATCTAATTAGCATAATAATTACAGGGTAAATCGTCCTTGAAGTGGTCATGCCACATAATAATTTTCATTTTCAGCCATCAAAACACATTGAACTGAAACCAGGTACCATAGACTGTAAGTATAACAAAACTGTCTTAAATGACAAATGATCCACGAATAAACTGAATACTGCAGTGACCTGTCGGATTCCAACTGTATCCAGCTGCTGCGGGAGGGAATGTTTGCGTCCTCCTCGTGCCGGCTTTTCAGCTACATCACTTCCTGTATCACCGTTTTCAACGATGAGCTCATCGTCTTCACCAACTGACTCCAGACGGCTTCCTCCACCTGATCAGAATGATATCAAGACATTAGCTTTGAATGTAAACACACACACACACATTTAATTCAGTCATTCAATTTCTCAGTGGAATAAAGTACATATGTCTGAATGTCTCCACTAATTAAGAAGCATAGTTTTAAAATAAAATGCATGAGAACAATTATAGTATTCCCTGATCTGGTAGAAAAATCTATCATAAGGAAGTTAGAATTGGTGGATCCACCCTTAATGGGAAAACCCATAATCCAGTACGGTTTAATCTCATTACACAGTTTTGATGGTCAGCAGTGTTGTGATGTGATACAGCTGGACACATCTGACCTTGGGATCTGCTGCGGAACTTCATTGGTGTGGGGCTACGGCAACATCCTTTGGGACCCTCAATCCGGCCACGTTCGTCAAGTCTGTCATGATCTGTAAACTGAAATACAGGAGGCAGAAATAATTAGGGAACATACCCTGAAAAGAGAGAAACACTATACAGAATTGCTGGCTTGCCCTTCACTGCACAGGAATGTTGCACACTCGTGATGGTGAACACTTTTTTTTTCACTGAGGGATGTCAAATCTCATATGTACTTCTAAGCTAAGGTATTCATAGAGACTTTACTTGATGTTGTGAAATGGAAATACCTTCGCTTAAGTGATCCAGTATAGACTATACTAGCAATATTGAGTCAATGGAGGTGTGTACCCGAAATAATACAGCTTTGCTAATCCCCTTTTAAAATATATATTAAATTGTTTTCATTTTTTTACTTTTTGATTTATGCTTTCATCTTAATCAGTTTCTAAAAAACGTATTAAACTTTTCTCCACTAAAAATATTAAACAACACAACAAATTTCAATAATAATAATAATAATAACAATAATTTTAGGAAATATCTCATGAGCATTAAATCATCATATTAAAATATTTCCTGAATAATTATGTGAAGGCTTGAGCAATTATGCTCAAATTTCTGTTTTTTGTTGCATATAAATTGGAAAACACTTTTAAACTGTAAATATTTTTCCACAAATATATCAGTTTACTTTTTTACTTCAACGTTTTTTTCATAGTTAAATTACATTTTAGTATGGGCAATGCTTGTCTAATTAAATTAAATAATGAAATTCATATCATCTTAAAGGTGCTGTATTTAAGTTTTTGACTCATCTGAAGCATAAAATTACTATATTATGTTTGCAGATATTTAAGAAACATGCCAAGTGAAAAACAATGCTGAAGTTTGTTTTGAAAATGTGAGTTACGTGCCGGAGCGCTGTCTTTGTTTTGGTTCTTTTAACCCACTCAATGCCACTTTAACCAATTATATTTCAGCACGTCAAGTTGCCTTGGTGGAAAACAGCGTATTTCATTCATTCAGTCAGAAAGGCTCTTAAAGCATACGCCCATGACCAAAATGTGAACTTTAGTGGACAGTAGCAGACTCCGAAATGAGACGCAGATTCAGAGTTCCACATTAGGTGAGCAGATTACATTGTAATTGCGTGTCCTGACAACACACTACATGACGGGATTTGCAGTGACAAGCAATTTGGCTGTTTGCGCCAGACGAAACACGATAGAAACATTCAAATACAGCCATTCAGACGCACAGAATAGTGCACTCACTGCACTCCAAAGAAATGGTAAGGTTTATAATCTAATTAATACATATTAAACCTCTTTAACATTGTTAAATGTAGATGCTGAATCACTGATATGTGTTGGTTTTGAGTCACAGTCCTTAAGTTCAATTTCAAACGGTTTATTTTATTTATTTATTAGTTCATATTATGATTTACTTTTATTAATTATTATTATTATTATTTTATATCTGAGGTGAACCATCTGCTGCTGCTTTCAGTAGTATGGCAATAAATGTCATGTAAAATGGCATTCAAACTCACATTATTAGCATTTAGCACTGAATAAAGCACAGGAGGTGTACCTGAGGTGATCATTGTCAGTTCAGCTGCAAGAAATAGAAGCCATTTCTAATATATCAAATTCAGGTGTTGGTTAGGACAAAAACTCTTTTTAAGAGTACAAGAATATTTTGAAAAAAATGTCTTCAATCGCGTGCTGTTGCTTTTAATTTAGAACACGGTTTAAATAGTCAGGCTCCGTCCTGGTCCTCAATCTGGCAACCTGGCCTTGCGTGTTTTTTGATCAAGGAATGCAATACCTAATTCAACCACTGGGTGTTAAACTTACATATTGCACCTTTAAAAGAAAATTTAGATCTTTTTATTTAAATAAATTCGATTAAATAGATTTAAAATTAAATAGATCTCTAGGAACTTAACAACTTAAAGCATTTTTAACATTTTTAATAATATTAATTATAAAGTTGAAAGCACTTTGAAGTAGAATATTTGTGTCAAATTCAAAAGATTCCAAATGCTTTAATGATCACTAATAACTAGAAACATAACATGCAATTAAGTCATTATGTTCAAGGGGTAGTTCACCCAAATATGAAATCCTGGCATGTTTTACTCATCCTTAGCTTGTTCCAAACCTTTATGTGTTTCATTTTTCTGTTAAACACAACATAATAACTTTTGAAGAATGCTAAACAAATGTAGCCATTGACACCAACATAAGGAAACCTAAATACAATAAAAATCAATGAACACTGGTTGAAAACATTTTTTAAAATATCTTATTTCATCTTAATCAGAAGAAAGAAACTCAAACAAGTTTGGAACAAGTGAAAGGGTGAGTAAATGATGACAGAATATTCAGTTTTGGTTGAACTATCCCTTTAATTAACTGCAATTACATAGTCAACTTTACATGTGTGGAACCCTTTAAACATTTTTACCCATAAAAACTCCTATAAAAAGTGTATTTAGGGGTTGTTTAAATATTTGTGCTGTGTGGCTATGATAGCAGTGAGTTTATTTATGTAATAGTTTTCAATAACACTTTAAAGTCAGAAAACCTCCTGAGTTCAGCACCACTGATCGGTGGCTGTTTTCATAAGAAGAAGAAAAAAAAGAAGAGTTTTCCCTTTCCAATTGTCTTCGCTTTAAAAATGAGCTTCGGTTTAATCGCACAGCTCTGGCGTCCTAAAACAAGTTTAAACCGCAGCATGTAAAGGAAGATCTACTGCTCCTTTTTTCAGGCGTAAAGACAGGAAGCCCTTCCCTGAGTTGTCAGAAATGAGATCTGTCTCCTGCATGAACAAGCTAGGTTACGCTGTTTCAGGTGAGCCCGTGGGTTTCCTCAAAACCCCACACTTCCAGGCCTCACAGGATTCAACGTGACAGTCACAGCTGTGCTCCTCTTTCCTTCCTTATTTTTTATTTGAAAATCTGCTCCGATGCTTTCCCCTCCCTCCCTTTGTTTCATCAAAAGCACAGAGCCTGACGCTTCAGAACAGATCTGGAGACACACCCAGCCCTGTCAGCACGGGACGCCTACATAATAGCAACCGCTCATCACCCTCTTCTGCTGTGGCAGAGCGTTGAAAGGCAGGGTAAGAACAGTTTGGACAGGTGTTTGGATTTGGAATGGAGGAGTGAATGGAGAAGCAAACATATGGCGAACTGAAAATTAATTGGCCCAGTTATACTCTCCATTTAATAACTTAATGATAGACTTCTCATCGATGAATTCCCACGACTTTGCCTTTTCCAGGCATTCAAGATTACTGGATAAGGATTGTTAAAAATCCATTTACAAATATTACACTCACAAAAAGCCATTTCTAGCCAGGAAAATATTTGAAAAGTGATTTATACTGAGGGGAGAAATATGATTTGCTGATGCTTGTGGTTCTAGCATTCTGCATCCAAAAGCTACGAAAGCCATACAGGTGTGAATGTTGCTGAGCTTTAGGCTTTTTGTTCGTTGCTGGAAAGTACATGAGGCCCTTGATGATAAAAAGAATTTAACATTTCCATTTGTCTTTATCTATGTTTATTTATGTATGTCTATGCATGCATTTGCCCATATATTTGTTCATCCATCCATGCATACATTGTCCACAAAGAACAGAAATCATCTACGAGGCATTGTTAATAAAAGTTCAAAATGTGAGAGCATTCCCCTGCAAAGTCTTGCAACTTATTATGATTAGCAGGTGTTGAGCATGGGACATAAATCAATGGTGGACATTACACAACCTGTTAATTATTATTTCGAGTGGATGCCCCTTGGGTGATGTTTAAGGTCAATTAGATATTCTACAAATCATTATAAATGTACTTTTGAGCTTGAAGCAATATTGTTATGTATTAAATTTAGTTGACTGACTCTTAGGCCCAATACCAATTCTACCCCTTAGCCCTTCCCCTTATCCCAACCCCTGGTTTTGCGCGTGCACGTCAAGGGGTAGGGGTGTCCCAATTCTCTTTGGGGAAGGGGTGAATGGCCCATCGAATGAAGATTTTTTAGGACCACACTCGAAACCAAGGGGTAAGAAAATTTCACAGAATACACCAGCCACAATGGCAGTATTGCTGAACCTGGAAGTAAGGAGATCCACAAATTAATATTTTTGTCATTATTACGAATTTTTATGACAAACAAACTTATGTTTTAATATATTCATAACCGCGTTCATGTTTTACCATCTTGCTTTTTAAAAACAAACGCAAAAAAAATAAAAATAAAAAAATGCTAAATTTCATAATAATGACTCCTGTACAGCAGTCCCACAACATGCTGACACTCTATGACACTCGAATACCCTGTCAGAAAAGACTAGTGGCTAGGAATGAGCTTTATACAGTGTCTGCTATAATGTTAATGTTGTGTTTGTGTGTTTACATAGATGAATATGGCCACTGTGTAAATACACAGTATAGTTACGATCTTATTGCCACATTAGATTGTTATGATAACATAATATATGCCTTCTGTGATTTCCTGAAGATAAACACTAAAAAATAGCACAACTGGAATAACTACAGCAGTCGAGATCGTCTGATCTCACATGAAGCAAGAGATCACGATGACATATGATGACGTGTGCAGGTGCTGTAGTGCTGTCCCAATTCTTAGGGGTAAATGTTGAAGCCCTTCCACTTAACCCTCATTTGTAAGGGCTAAGGGGAAGGGGAAGGGGAAGGGGTACAAAAATAAAATTGGGATTGGGCCTTTTTATATATATATTTCTTTTAATGTAATTAGTGTTTTTGAGTGTTGAATAGTAATGAGATGATGATATGATGATGAATGAAATGTTAATTAAAGTTTTAAACAAAGAAATGTATCGTTTTATTGTGGTCATCTCCTCAGGTACCCTACTGTGGTTGTCTTAGGTATGTATGCTATTTCCACTCTAGAAACTCACCTGACATACATTAAAAGTCAGACGATTTTTGGCAGCTATGGACACCTTTTTGGCATTATATTAATAATTTCTCCTGATTTTCTATTCTATGGTGCCCTCCCTGCCTCCCTCCATCCATCCATCCATCCATCCATCCATCCATCCTTCCTTCCTTCCTTCCTTCCTTCCTTCCTTCCTTCCTTCCTTCTGTGTATTCATCAATCAATGCATCTACCCATCTGTCCATCCCTCCCTCCCTCAATCCATCTACCCTTCTGTGTATCTATCAATCAATGCATCTACTTATCCATCCATCCCTCCCTCCATCCATCCATCCATCAATTAATGTATCTATCTATCTGTCCATGCCTTCCTCCCTCCATCCATCCATCCTTTAGTGTATCCATCAAGCAATGCATCTACCTAGCTGTCCATCTCTCCCTCCCTCCATCCATCCTTTAGTGTATCCATCAATGCATTTACCTATCTGTCCACCCCTCCTTCCCTCCATCCATCCATCCATCTTTCTGTGTATCCATCAATCAATGCATCTACCTATCTGTCGATCCATCCCTCCCTCCCTCCCTCCCTCCCTCCCTCCCTCCCTCCCTCCCTCCATCCATCCATCCATATGTCAATCTAAGTATACATTTAGCCATCTAACTATCCATCCATCTGTACATGTGTCCATCCATGCATCTGTTCTGGAAATCCATCTGTATGTCCCTATCCATGCATCTACCCATCTTTCTATCTGTCCGTCCATCTATCTGTATGTTCATCCATCCATCTGTCCGGCTATCCTTCCACACTTTAACCTACCTATCTTTTTGGTCATCAATCGATCCTTCTATCCATGCTAGTCATGTACCTTTGGTTCCATAATTAGATTTATGTACAGCACCTAAACTGTTTATACTGTCTCGTTTGATATTTTAAGCTTAACCAGTGTCACAATGAGTAAATTATTGATAGGCTCTAGAAGATCACGAAACAACATCTGTCAAAAGTTTGCTGTTTTACAGCGAAACAAACCAAGTTTTACTGCCCCAAATTCACAGCTACGATCAGCAGGAGCAGAGGAATGCTAATGTAATTAGACAGCAGGCAGGACGGTTGCTCTTTTTCATTTTCTGGTCCCGAAAGCAAGAACGTGTGTGCAGTATAGATGTGGTGGGGGGTGGTGGGGAATGACCCATTTTACTCTGCACTGCAGAACATCTCAAGCAAAGCATCATGGGTGCAGCACTTCAGAAGAGTTTAACCCTAATATGTTGCGTTGTGTGGTCCTGTCAGCGTCAATGAATTGTTTAATGGCCAACATTAGCCATGTTGACATCACTGATCACCAAACCAGCACATCTCATTTTGTATGATTAAACATTAACACTGTGAGGCATTAGTGATTTGATGCACGCCTGCTTGCACAGTGCAAATGAATAATTTGTTATCTGTGATGAAACGAGCAAACGCTGAGCCAATGGCTGCTTGGTAAACAGTTGCACTAATATTTTTCTGGCAAGACAACAGATAAAAAGCTCAAGAACACAAATGAGACCCTGGCACACAGATCAAAAGAGCTACACAGATAACGCAACTGGAAAAGCTACATTTTAATCACAACATGCTGCGGATATTCAGATTTTGTTGAAAAAAATGTGAGGAGAATCTGTTCTTATCAGACAAACCGTGGAAGTGTGTTTGCTTTTTATCAAACACCTCAAAAGGGCGCCAGCGAAAGTTTATAGGAAGACATCTATGCACACTAACAAACAAATTATGATTTAAAAAAGACATTGAACGTGTATTCACAAAGCAAACTTTTAATCATAAACACACTCTTTATAAACAGAAAACATTCCGTCCTAGCTCGCTTTGAGGACAGCTGAGGCAGTGCCAGATGAAAGCTGTAGATAATCAGACAAGATAGCCAGCAAACGTACGTACCAAGTCCTGAGTGGGCAGTGAAAGACTGCTGGCCCTCACGTCCTCCATGTCCGGCTCCATGTTCTCCTTCTCCTCCCCGGGGGACCGAGAGGCGTCCGGACCAGAGCACGTGCTCACTAGGTCGGGCAAGCTGGTGGACGGGTACTTGTGGAAGTCAACTTCGGATTCATCCTGGGAAAGGAAGGAAGAGCAGCTGGAGAGAGCATGTTGTGTGCCGTTGAGCAGCCTGCGAGTATTTTTAACTTTATCTCAGAAAGCCGAGCGGCGAGCCCATCAGCGCTTCACTCTTCAATTTTTTAGCTGCTACAAGCATCTGTGTGTGACATTTCTACGTGCTTGAACGGCTGACACACTTTATATGGAGAACAGCTCATGAAGACACTGCAATATGAGGCTCAATTGCTCTCAAACTCACCCTGCTGGCCACCACCAGCTGCACCAATCCAGCAGTGGAGCGTAAAATGGCCACAGCCTCCTGGTGTGAAAGGCCAACAAGAGAGTGACCGTTTATCATCAGTAACTCATCGCCTGCCTTCAGACGGCCATCTCTGAAATCAAAAAAAGTTGGCAGAAAGCAAAATCAGGTCATCCTTTTACTTAAAAAAGATAGCAGACACTCCTGATTATCTATCTATCTATTAAAGTGAAATGTTAATTGGATGCTAATGAATGTTGATCAAAAAATGATTAGATTATGACATGTTGCTTCTATGTGATAGGAATATCAATGTAAAAAATGTCAAGAAGGGACAATGACAATATGTGCCAGATCATGAGTCAAACAAGCTACATTTCATGTTTAATATAAATTATTCTTCAGAGATTCCTCTTTGAGGGTGTCAAGGTGGCGCCGTGGGTAGCACGATCACCTCACAGCAAGAAGGTCGCTGGTTTGAGCCCCGGCTGGGTCAGTTAGCGTTTCTGTGTGAAGTTTGCATGTTCTCCCCGTATTCACGTGGGTTTCCTCCAGGTGCTCTAGTTTCCCCCACAAGTCCAAAGACATGTGGTACAGGTGAATTGGGTAAGCTAAATTGTCCATAGTGTATGTGTGTGAATGAGTGTGTATAGATGTTTCTCAGTGTTGGGTTGCAGCTGGAAGGGCATCCGTTATGTAAAACATATGCTGGATAAATTGGTGGTTCATTCCGCTGTGGTGACCCCCGATTAGTAAAGGGACTAAGCTAAATATGAATGAATGAATGTTCTTTGGACATTTATACAAAAAGAAAATCAGTGCAAAATTATTTCTTAAAATAAATATACTCATAGAAGTAGATTTAAAAGGGATAGTTCACCCAAAACTGAAAATTAATTTACTCCCTCCAAATCTGTTTGCCTTATGGGTTTCTTTTTCTGCTGTTGAACACAAAAGAAGATATTTTGAAGTAATCTGGAAACCTGTTACTATTGACTTTCATAGTAGGAAAAAATACCACGACAGTCAAAATATCTTTTAAGCGTACAACAGAACAAAAGAAACTAGGACTGCACAATATATAAAAGAATTCTGGCATGAGAAATTGTACAGTTTGTAACTTTAATAATGATTAGTTTGTTTAATTAATTTTATTATTATTATTTAATTACTGTTACTGAACACGTTTAGACTTGAAAAAATAAATAAAACACTGTTTCAAGAGTTCACACTTAGCTGATGATTGATTATAAAACGTGTTTGGCTTGTTGTCCTAGAAGAGAGCCCTGAGCTCATAACATCAGTTTGAGCTCAGTTGGGTCTCGAGAACTCCTCTGCTTATTTATGGCTTATGATGAATTAGGGATTGCTATAGAGAAATATACTGCTGATTAAGAGCTTATCTACAGTATGGTGCTAATTTGGTTTGGTCAGTTCACCTATTTTGCAAGTTTTTGGACTGTGGAAGGAAACCGGAGAACCCGAGGGAAACCCACATGAGCACAGGAGAACGTGTAAACTCCACACAGAAATGTCAATTGGCCTGTTAAAGACTTGGACCAGTGACATTCTTGCTATGAGGCGACAGTACTAACCACTGGGTCGTTGTGCTGCCCTATCAAGGAAAAGGGAGAAGTAGGGGTGGAAGGGGGGATTCTTCAAGATGAAGACAACTGAGGTAAGAAACTCAGGTTATACTGAGTTAGGAATCATCCCATTGGTGAATCATGTATTAGCTAATGCGGGACCAGCTGTGGTCAATCATAAGTATGTGATGCTCTCGAAATTAGTTAATTAAAAAAAACACACTTATTTCAATTGTGGGTTTTTTTCTTTACTGTATTTATCTATGTCTGTAGTTTGTTTATAAGATTTTATGGAGATGTACTTCTCTTTAGTCATCACAATCACACTAAAAAAAAATTTTCTAACTAGAGATATTCAAGTAATCTGGTGAAATTGTATTCATATCGCAATATATAATCGCAGAAATAACTAAATATTGCAATGTTAGATTTTTCCAATATCGTGCAGTCCTAATAAACCCCATACAGGTTTGCAACCACTTAAGGGAAGGCAAATAGTTTATTTTTTACATTTGGGTAAACTATCCCTTTAAATCCCTATATCTCAGAAAATGAACCATAGAGGACCTTAAAAACGACGACTCCATAAGAAAAGTTTGTTTAGAACCAAAATCTAAAAGGTGTAAGGTACAAATATCCAAATGATGAAATAATATGTATTTCTTCATGCAATTTTTAAGCTACAGCAATGATATCCCACAAAGACATCTCTGTCTCTGCTACATTCTTTCATTTTTAAATATCCTCAGACAATTTCAGCCTGACTGCTCAACTGAGGCTTCATCACGATGAACAGTGTGCAGTGAAGAGAGAAAGAGTCTAAATTTTAAAACCTCTCCCTGGTCAAAATCCTCAGGGCTCAGTCATAGACGTAGCAATCTGAGGTTATCTCGGTGTTAGCTGTTATGTAAGAGCAAGAAACTTCATAACTGCCCAAATCATGCTGCACTTTTGGCCCTGATCTGACCACACTAGAAAGCAAACACTGGAAAGCTGCCAATTTGACCAGTATGCATGAGTCATGTCTATAGGTTTCTCAGAAATGGCCTCCCATTAAAACTATGTGGGAGGAAATGTTGTGCTGTTAAATTATAACAATAAAACCTAGCGCTGGTCATACCAAAAATAGTCCGCTGTGAGGGAGCTGTGTATACACTGCAACGTGAATCTTTATTTCCTGAAATCAATTATTTTTGGGGTTGGGGCAGGGGGATAGGGGGTTGCAGAGCAAAACCACAAGGGCTCTTATTTCCTGAACATGTCTATTTATCATCACCTAGTGGGAGTAAGTCAAATTCGGTTTCTAAATTTCACAATTCTGAACTGATTTCTAAATTCAGCCTCTGGCTCATTACCATCAGGTTGTTGTGCTTCCCCCAAACTTTGCCGAAGTGTGCATTACTGAATCACAAAGGGAAGCACATAAGCAAACTCTCCAATGTGTTACAGTTTAAAAGTACAGTTTAAGAGGCAACAATGTGGATGGAGAGAAAAAGTTTTCTGCAGTAATAAATTCCTTTCTGCCTGTGTGAAGTGAAGAGATATTTCTATGCTAGGATTATATGCTGGATCTGTCTTGCTTTGAAAATTATTTGCTTTTATATCACGGTACTAAAAATCCCTAGAGCTGGAAATCTGCAGGATAACTTAACAACTTGGATAACTTGACCTTTATAGAGTACAGTGTTTCCCACAGGTTTAAAACATACTTGCGGTGGTAGCCGGATTAAAACACACCATTTACCCACATTACATAAATAGTTAACTATATGCGACAAACAAAACATAATTTAATTATTAACAATCATTTTATTTATTATGACACTGCTATACACTGTTTCTTTTCAATGGGTTAAAGTAAAAAGACTGTTGAAATAAAAAAGAAATCCACTATTTCCCTTACATTTATGCTATTCAGGAGCCATGAGCACCCACCGACAGGTAAAATCTTCTTCTCTCTCTTTCAAGTTCAAAACAAACCTAAATGCCAAAGCATTTTAGATATGTATATAAAATAGCATATATACTATATAGATACTATAATATAGCAAATGTAATATATTAACATTATCAAATTAATAAAATACACAGCAAAAGATAAATAAATTACATAAAAGGAATAAAAACAGACAATATCTCATATCATAATTATAAAATTAAAACTTGTAGATCATTTAAATAAGGCAAATGAGTTGATTGACCATTACTAATGGTGAACATCTATCGTTCAGTCATTTCGTTCTCTTCAGGAATATAGTAACGTTTTTCTGAGCCTTTTAGATTTAAAAAATTAATGATTTAATGTTTCTCTCGCGAATGTGCGTGCGCAGTCAGCTGCAAAGCTAAGCAAATTTTACTTAGGCAATGCAAAAAAGGCAATACAAAAAAGGATGGTAATAATAGTAAAAAATGTGCCACTTAATATACCTGGGCGGCCTAAAGTCTATGTGCAGGAAGTACTGTAGAATACTATACATTGGTACGGCAGCAAAGTACCTTGATAATTACTCCAGATTGATACTGTAGTTTCTAGCCATATTGAGCAAGAAAATAGCAACTTTCCATTATCCATCAATCTTTGTACACAATGTAACTACAGTAGAGTCAAGCTTTAAAGAAGAAAATTATTGAAATTTTTGATTGACAAAAAGTCTAATCCGAATCAATGACTTATGTATGCTAAGCTAAGTTAAAAGTGCTACTGCCAGATCAACTGAATGGATTTAAAAATTGTAAAACTCAACTGTTGAACTCTAGGGGTTTGCAAAATGAGCCTTTTCCAAATGATGTGGAGTATTCCTTTAACCCACCCAATCAACAGTGGACAGCCATTTTGTCGCACTGCCTGGGGAGCATTTGGTGGTTTTGATGCCCTCAGTTTTAGTATTGAGGGTGGAAGAAAGAGCTGTTTGTTCACTCTTCCCACCTACAATCGCTGTTGAATCTGAAACTCGAACCCACAACCTTCGTGGCACAAGTCTGACTACCCATTAGGTTCTGATTGCCTCAATTTTATCAAATATTCAGAATTTATTCTGCATTCAATTAACAATTGTTTGTTTTTGTTCCTGTAAACAATAATGTAAAAGAAATCATTTAACTTTTAGCTTTATCATGGTTGGTGATATGTTCCAATAGTCTGAAATCCAATTAAACTCTGTTAAATTAGAGGGTGTCAACAAAAACAACAGCACAGTAAACTTGACATGCAGCCCATGCATGACTGTAACTCTTGAAGCTTCTAATACTTCACAAACCGGTCATTACCATAGACTGTACATGGCAGCGTGACTGTATGCTCAGTGTCCGTCCATATGAGAATGACACAGTGGCTTTGAAGATGAATGATTATGATGGAGGGCACTCGAGACCCCGGCACTCGCATATGCATGAGACGCTCCGTGATCAGGGTCACCACTGCACCTCCTGTTGCCACAGCAGCAAATCAAAACCCATGCAAATGAAAGCAGTTCCTCTGTTTACCTCTGTGTGGCTCCTCCCTCCTCCACATGGGCCACGATGATGCCGTGAGGGGAGCGTTTGGACCCTCGGCCGCCTGTGATCTGGATACCCAGGCCATCCTGACCCTTCACCATGTGCATCTTCCAGATCCGGCTGCCCTCTCGGGGCTGAGGACAAAACAGAGGGGGATATTTATAACGTATGGTGGAACAAACAGGAATGTGCTTTATTATATAACACTAAACAAACTGCTGCAGCTGTTTCGTGGTTTTAACTTACATGGCAGTTCTCAAGCTGTTTCCCATTTTATGCTGTGTATCATGTAAAAATAATTACTGGTAATCTCAGGGAAGAAATTTCAGCAAATTATTAGGAAACAGTTTATTTAAATTTCTGGAAATTTGTATCTAATTATCATCACATTGTGGGGAAATGGGTTTTGAAAAATGTTTTGTAAAAAAATGTGGAAGAACTGAAATGTGTGGGTTTTTTTTATTCAGGCTTACATCCACTTTTGGAAAGGACATACGTGAGGAGAAGGGAGATTTTAAGAGAACCTGTTTCTGACAGCTTCAAGAGCTACTTTTCTCACTGTATGAGCTTAACTGTCCACTGCCATTATTCTTCATAAAGGACATTTAGGCTCAAAAATTAATACAGCTTCATGAAATGACAAAGCAGACAAAAAAACGAAGTATTAAAACTAAGTATTTTTTTCTAATCATGTACCTCAATTTTTATATGCTTTGTGGAAATATAAATTTATATAATCTAATTTCAAATGAACAATAATCTACATATAACTGAAAAGTTATATTCTTTGGTTTTTGATTATATCATTTTATTAACAGCCCAGCCATGAGGGACATTTACCTTTGTCTTTCTGACTACACGCTAAGCCAAAGTGATGCAAATGCTACGAAGGCTTTTAACGACTCTGCCTTTGTGTTTGGGTGATGCTTTCATGCTACAGAAACCCTGTTGTTGATTAACTTATGTGGTCAGTTGCTGGGCCAGTTTCTAACAGCTATATGCTGGTTATCATGCTGAATCCAATACTGAATTTGCATGCTTTGTTTAGCTATCTCCCCTCCTCCTAAGACAATATAGACAGGACATCTTTGTCTTAATTTAGACGTGTGACAAAACTCGCAGACTGCAGACCTCCAGTAGGCGACTGCAGACACATGGACTTGTTGAAGACGCTGTTTGACTGCAGATTAACCAACACGTCTCGATAAAGGAATTCTGCTTGTTTCAAGTCTCCTGGACAGTGTTCTCTCTCCCTTTCATTCATTTATTTTTTACAACAGCTTGAACATTAAAAGCAATTAAAAATACTCAGATTATTTGTGCAAGAAAACATTCATTCATGCATTGTTTCTTTTTACCAAAACTTTTCAAACACTGATAGTTGCTATTGATACTAAACTGATCAAATCTATCATTTTGACTTATACGTTGTATTTTTGACTACTGCTTAAATATAGTCATGCAACATGATACTAGAGTCACATATAAAAATCAGTAAAAAAAAAAAATACCCATCAGATTATTTATTATGTAATGTAGAATCTGCCCATTTTGGTGTAGCTGAGTACAGTGTAGCTGTTTTTGTAGCCTGTGGCTTTAAATCTAAATGAGCTGCTTCAACCCGCCCACCGTTCTGATGTGCGTGTCTGCTTCTCATCATGCGTTACGTCCATAGACTGTAAAATATATGGACGGAGCATCCGTGACGTCACCCATAGGTTTCTGAACACTGCAAAAGAAGCTACAAGTAGGCGCGGCCAACCGTCGCCATTTTGTTTGCGCGTCATCGCACCCACGGCGGGATACCAAACAAGGGCAAAGAGGCGGAGAGTGGGCGGAGTTACAGACGCCTGCTGGCACTTTGCTTAGACCTAGCAGACAGACTTTACTTTGGGAGAAACGCTTGATACTTCATCACCTGCGACTCGTTTGTGTTCTGACCACATGTGCTTGGCTGTACACTATATCAATAAAGTGTTTAGACTTTTAAAAACACTGTAGTAATACAGTGAGCCACTAAACATTGCTCTTATGACGTTTTTCTACAGGAGGAAAACGCGAATTACTTCCAAACACTTCAAATATAGTGTGTGTTAGTAAATGCAAGACTATTGATGAACTCCAGCATAACACTGTATGATAACGCTTCAGATGACTGTTCTAGAGCCTACAGCTAATCAATCTGTCACATTCTGGAGTGCTTTACGGGTCTAAAGAAAAATATTAATGATAAATGATCTTAAATAAAACAAATACATTTATAGAGATGGTATGCAAGTATATAACTTTACTCACATGGGAAATGAGGCCACGTGAATGGTTTGTGAGCACAATTAAGTGCACACAGCATCCTATATTATCTGATAATTGTAAGAAATAAGTCCAAAAGGCAGCTGACTGTGCAAAGCCACATAAAACAGAACAAAAATACGATGAATATGCCGAGATTAGTGGCTAATCTGCCGGATTCAGCTGAGGTGAAGTGACGGCGACCAGCGAGACCTAGCTGTCACTCAAGTGGCCACGCTCTTAATTATGCAAACTTAATATAACCTAAAATAAAGGAAATGGATGAGTTATAAAAAAATTCACCCCCCTCACAGTTGTCATGAGGGTAATAATAGCTATATGAACCAAAATCGTTCTTTGTACCAGGCTGTAAACACCTTTTTTTCTGCTGTAAAGTTGGCCATTCTAACAGTGGGCTCAATTGCAACTTGCTCTATTATGGAGCCAGGACTAGCGGAATTGTGATGAATTGCAGTTACAGTTACTTCCGTATTGGCTTCCCGAGAGAGAGCGGGAGATTGCCCTGGTTACGTCAGATAAACAGCCGTCAGTGACAGAGATGGATGAAGCTGAAATAAGGTCACTACTCAAAAATACCAAGTAAATTTATTTGATGCATTTGTGGTGGAGTCTATTCAAGCCTTTCTAAAATGATGAGTCTCCCACATTTGCCATTAGCAATACACACACACACACACACACACACACACACACACACACACACACACACACACACACACACACACACACACACACACGTTTACTGACACCATAAAGCCGTGGTGATTATGGTGGTTAAAAACCACATAGCGATTTTACTCTCTTTATAACAAACATGCTCTGTTTTAAAAACGTCTTAAAATAACTTTTGAGGTGCAGCTAATCACAGCGAATGGTAACATATGTTTTAATCCCAGTTTATTTGCAAAAATGTTCTGTGGACATGTGTTTACGTGTTATTATAGAAACATGAAGCCTGTCAATCAATTCAGTGGGCGAGGAATACCGCACTCCTACGTCACGTTGCAGTGGGCCTCAAAATCACTGGGATTTGGGTCTTATTTTAATGTCAAGAAATTTTTAAAAAAGAGACTTGTTGGGTTTACGGTATATCACTTCAATTTGACAGTGGACACACCATACATACACACAGTTCTGCCCAAACAGCTTATAAAAGTTCATCGTAGGTGCCCTTTAAATAAAATGCATCTCACTTAGGAGGAGTTAATATACAAATACATGCATGTTCATGTTCAAGCATTTGATAGGGTGAGCTTAACCCACTCAAATTTGATAGGGTGAGCTACATGTAAACCCACTCAAATTTATACAGCAAATTTTGTTTACAACCAACAGACAATTGGCACCAAAACCAGTGAATTGTTAACTGAAGATTTACTCTAACCAAATCAGTGAGTTGTTACGGGATACTCGCTCTAATCAGATCATTTGAATCACTGAATACATAACTTAAAACTTACTCTGACCATAACTGAAGACTATAGCTGCATTGAAAATCGTCAACTACTCATAAAGTTACAACATTTGAATTTACAACTTAACTGTTAGAAAATTATGTTCTATATAGTATGAATATGAGTAGTATGAATTGAACTCAGACATACTACCTACTACTCTGCCATTTGTCATTATTACATGTGCTACCCGCATAAGTTAGGCTGCTTCACTCCCATTCATGAATTGTTTCGCATTGCATCCATAGGATGCGCACTACAGCATCTCGCCAGAAGTAGTAGGTTATCGGGGTAACATGCTGTTTCTCACATAATATATAATAGGGAAAAATGTGATTCCAGATGCAGCACTATTCTGACCGGATCATCTGAATCACTGAGCTGTTAACTTTAGACTCACTCAGACTGCATCAGTTGAATCAGTGAATCACTAACTGAAGACTTATTCTGACCAGATCATTTGAATCACCGAGTTGTTAACTGGAGGTTTTGAGTTGATTAGATCATGAGTTAATTGAAAAGAATCATCATCACCATTATAGTTCGAAATAACAATTAAAAACGTGTTATAAAACGAAGTAAAAAGCATTATATTAAGCTTTTAAAATGTAGCAACACAAATGTAGCGGTTACCAAAAACGAAAAAAAAACAACTCAGTAAAGATGTAAATCTTACAAATCACAAAGTAAATTGGATTTATTACTCCATTACAGTTTAAAAGTGAAAACACTGATTGGTCTAAAATATGGTTAGAAGGGACTATTCACATTAATAAAATTATAAAAATTATTAAATTAATTGATTTTTAAATAAAAAGGTTTACCAAAACCAAATAATTAATCATTATGCAAATATAACGAATCTATGTAGATTTTGTTCTCATAATCTGTATATTGTGATCTGATTTTGCTAGTACTGCAAGACTACACTGTCCATCTTCCTCGAAAGGCAGCGTTCAAATGCATGAATTCATTTTAGCCACTGAGCCATTTATAGCTCTTGTGCCTGACATCAAAGCTTTTCTAACAGTATACACTGACACAGGAGCCCATTAATTTTCAACATCCTTTCAAAAGAGTGCCATGAAATTAGCCTAAAAATACATTTTAAAAGTATTCTGAATCCCTTAATATATGAATTTGATCTTACATAAGCTTTCTTTTATACTCTGTTGTAAAGAGTTACTGTTTTGAAATTGAAATTGTTTTATAAACTATAGAAAAATATTAAAATATTTATTCTATCAGAAAACAATGGTCAACATTAGAAGCTAATGGAGAGAGGAAGATAACATTGTGAAACCCAAATTAAAACCAGTAAGATGTTGACAAGTTAGATGATTTAAAGAGAAGCATTACAATTTATCCCAGATGAAAAACTTGTTTATGAATAACCTTTAGATATTAGCTAACAGTGTTGGGGCAATTACATAATAATACTTTTCCATATTAACGAGTAAAGTAACATATTTACTCAGACTATGCAGAGTCACTGATTCGATCCAAGACCAACGACGAGATGATCCCAAGGTTTTTATATCCTGGACCAGGCCGAATCCTGAGCAGCTACTGTGATGGTCATGGAAGAGTGGAGAACATGAGACTGATTCCTGTGACGCTCCAGAGACAGACAAGTCTTCGCTGAGGCCAGCTTCCAGCCTCCGCCACTGAGACTGCAGCTCTGCACAAGACGTTTGGCCAGCGGAGAAATTAAAATGGTCGTGCCCAACTGAGCCTGGTTTCTCTCAAGGTTTTTTTTTCCTTCACTTCCGCCTTTAGTGAAGTTTTTTTTCCCTCTCCGCTGTCGCCACTGGCATGCATGGTTCGGGATCTGTAGAGCTGCGCATCGTTGGATTTGCTCTTCAGTATTTGGACTCTCAGTAGTGATTATTAAACCACACTGAACTAAGCTAAACTGAACTGAACTTAAACACTACAAACTGAACTACACTGTTCCTATTTACTGTGACCTTTTATGTGAAGCTGCTTTGACACAATCTACATTGTATAAGCGCTATACAAATAAAGGTGATTTGAATTGAATTGAATATTTCTTTTAAAAATAAGTAATATTATTGAGTTACTTTCAAAAAAATGTAACGCAAGTTAATTTTTACCTTGCTTAATTGACTTTTTTAAAAATATATTGCGGATTAGAAATGACCTTAGTCAGGTTAAATCACACACTCAAATGAGAGGGAACAGACAGTTGGCTCGAAACACACTCATCATTATCATCATCAGGTCTCTTTTTTCATAACAGATGAGTCTGTGTACTGTTCTAGGAACTGAATAACTCAGGATATTGGTTTATTTCAAGTCAGAGGGGGTATCCAGTATGTTAGTACTGAAGATGCAAATAATCACGACAACTCCATTCAATTTAATGAACTGGTTCAATCGATTCACTTAGAAGATCCGGTCAAAAACAAACGATTTATTCACAAATCACCCGGCATCACTACAGAGACTTACGGGAGACTTACATTTTTGCTATGTATTCTTGTTATTTTGAACTCATCGAAGAAAAGAAGTGGATTGTTGTTAGGTGAAGATTATGAGTAAGTAAAACGTTTGACAACTGTAAGAAACACAGCATAAAAAAAAACACCAAAACTGGATGCGAAGCACTACACCAGCACTCCACCTCCAGCTAAACAACAAATGATTGACATCAGTTCACGTTATTGTTAACTAATTCAACTAAACTAAAAAATTGGTTATTGATTTTGTTGTTGAGGAGATGCAGCCACTGTCTAACGTTACTGTAGAAGAGACGTTTTGTAATATAGTAGATTTTTCTTCATTTGGGAAAAAAATATATTTGTTAATGCTACGTGAAGAAATTTATTAAATGTAAAAAGCTCAAATATATTTTTTAATTTAGGGATGATTTTTATCATCTTACTTTTCATTTTGTTAATAAACATTTTAAAGGCTTAAAATCTGTTTTGCTTTAAATGTAAATTATTTCATGTTTTATTGCAATCTTTATCTAAATGGACAATGAATTTACTTAACTAATAACACAAAACATTCAAAAGCAGCAAACACATTACTTTACATGCTTTCATTAATCTGTATATACAGCATGTATAGCTTAGGGCTCAGAAAGTTCTCAAAATATCATTTTATCCTACATATTTTTAAAGGAAAATGAAAACCTCAGCCAGGTAAGAAAAAGTAACTCAAAAGTAATACACACATTACTTTCCATAAAGAGTAACTGAGTAATGCAATTAATTACTTTTTGGGGGGAGTAACTCAATATTGTAATGCACTACTTTCAAAAGTACTTTTCCCCAACACTGTTAACTAAATATAATACTATAGAAAAACTTTTCATTTCTTTTTATTTTCTTAAAAGTAAAAAAGAAAAACAAAAGAATAAGAGCTGGATCCAAATCACAATTTTCACCTGGCACTTTGAGACACACCAGAAGTCTAAAAAAGGAATTGTGCACTTTTTATGAAGAGTTTGGTTATTATACTAGTAAAATATATCAGCTGTCTGCATTATATGTCAATGGGTGCAAAAGTATGTTTTCATACCTCCAACTCTACATATTTAAAATATATCCAATATCCATCTAGATGATAATTAATAATAAACTTTTCTTTTGTGTGAGCGCCAATAGCCTAGTGGTTACGAGGGCCAACACAGCACTGAGGTGCTCGTGGTGACCCAAGTACGATTTCTGGTTCGCAATCCTTCCCGTCTCTGCTCCCAATGTTTTCCTGTGTGTACTCCACTATCCTATTCTAATAAAGATGAAAAGCCCCTACAAATTGATTATAAAAAAACACTTTTCATTTGTGACTATCATTTTTATATGAACATGGTTACGTCTCAGTTGAATTGGGATATCAGTTTGGCTCCATGTCCAAACTGTTGAGTATTACCCATTTTCAATGGTCAGAACCATTGTGGTAGAAGTGTGAGCCACTTTGCACTTCATAAAATGAAAATAAAAATGTCATCCCCAACTTTACAACAGCAGTCTTTGTTTGACTATACAGCAAAGACAGAAAGTGCCTGAGCTTTTTGAGTAACCTGCCTGGAAGAACTCATTACTTTTGCGATTCAGTTTGGTGCCTCTTGTGGCGCAGACGTACACTTCACCTTTAGCACTTCTTCCCAGCATGACAGTTGCTTTAGTACACACCTCTGAACTCTAAACATGCTGCCACTTGTTGAGCTTTCTTCTGAAACTGGTCTCATACAGGGGCATGTTCTCAAGGAAAGCCTGTCGGCGCAGTGAATCACCAACACCGGATCTCTCCCTGAGATGGTCTGCTGCTTTTCTTCTCACGTTCTCACGCTTTTCCTGTTCACTGTCAAAATAAGTTTGCACATCCTCCCACTGGCATGTTCCCACCCAGCAAGCTCACATAGAGATATAATTCTACTAATTAATTGCGTGATAACCTCACTGTATGTCTATGAAAAGCAGATTGGAAAAGTACAGTACTGAACACAAACAAAAACTCTGATGTTAGACATTATCTTTATGTTGTAAGTTTCCTGTCATCATTTCATAACTGATTAGTCATCATTGTGTATATTACTAAGATTAATACATTATGAATTGTTCTTTGGTATTGTGGTTGTTGACATACACATTCTGGTTGAGATATTACATTGCTCCAAGGTAATGTGACTCATTTCAGTGGCTCAATGAGGTTTTGTCAGCTGTAAAATTAATATTTATTTGCTTGTAACATTGTGAGGATCTGGCATGCCTTTAATCACTTTTGGTAATACAATGGCAACAGTTAAAATGTGATTTTCTCTTAAAAAGTTATGTAAGCTACATTTCAGAGACATGGGACCCATTTAAAAAAAAATTCTGAGTACATTTCTAGACTGTAAATCTAAGCTTTGTAAACAACCATTTTAATGTAATGGAACATATGTTGTCTCCATATGCAGCTTCCAATTATCGTCAATGTAGTGCAAATTAAGGCTTAAGAATAGGTCCATCGTCCAACTTGACCTGAGATTAGATGTGACTGCAAAGTGGCCACAGAAATGTAAAACAGAGTGGGGTATGGAACACAGTATGGAAAGTAATTGAAAAAAATTGACCTGGAAAAATAACACAATACAATCTGCGGTAGCCATAGCGGAATGAACCACAAACCTATCCAGCATACATTTTATTCAGCGGATGCTCTTCCAGCTGCAACCCAGTACTGGAAGACACCCATACACACTCATTCACACACATACAGTATGGCCAATTTAGCTTATTCAGTTCACCTATAGCGCATGTCTTTGGACTGTGGGGGAAAACGGAGCACCCGGAGAAAATCCATGCCAACACGGGGAGAAACTCCACACAGAAATGCCAACGGACCCAGCTGGGACTCGAACCAGCAACCTTCTTTCTGTGAGGCGACATCCCTACCCACTGCGCCACTGTGTCACATTTTAACTATTAATAAGTAAATAATCTGTATTTCATGATCAAATTCACTTTAACAATCTGCCTAAAACCAAGTGGGTGCCAATAAACTGTGCATCTAAATGAAAAATATAACCTACCTCAAGGCCTTCCAGAACACGCATTTGTTAAATCTGTGTTTAGAACCTTTTTATTATTATTATAAATAGAAGCTATACAATTACACATATGGGTTCAGTCTGTTGCCCTTTTAATGTGGCTTTCTGAAAATGGCTTGTTGCAGAATCTCACAGAACCCGCACCTTGTTGGTCTTTGAAATCATGTGTGATTGTTCAAATTCAGCCCCATACAGCTTTTTGGGTTGATCCCTCCAAGCCGTTCTTCCAACCACCGACACATGGGCACATCTAGAAGAACCCTTATGGTTATTTTGAGTGAGCCACTCAGATTAAGGTCGCAAGACTTGCATGCTCTAGGCAACACTAGCGGTCCCGATGGAGAATAAAATCAGAAACATATGCAGTAAAGCCACACTGTGGGGTCCAAACTTCTAATTACAAGATGAGCATCAACCAACCACTCATCCAGCCTCAAAGCTAAGTCAACATATACTAAGGGAACGTTTCAATCTATGCACTTACAGGGTGTTTCTCTTTTCTGTTTGTTTGTTTGTTTATTTAGCTAATTTTTGTGCAGCCATTTTAAAATTAAAGACCATTTCATGCAGTTCAAATGTGAACATTAAATCAAACAGTTTTATTTGTTAGTTTTGAGTGAACTACTATTGTGATCTTGTTAATAACTATGGCAAAGTTGTAAAATAATCATTTATGTTGGTGATAAAACCTTAGTGGGCAATGCACAGACTGTGGAGGATACAAGTTCGAGTCCCGGAAAAAAAAGCCAATGCTCATATGGCTACCAACATTGTTTATCACTAAAATTATACCAAAATAAAATACTTTATAATCATTTTAACCATATTTTATTTCTTCTCACTCCACAAGAACTTCTTAAAATTTAACAACAATCACAAAACGTATTAATAAATGTAGAAAACATCCAAATTACTGTGCCACTGACTATAAACAACATGCATTTATGCATTAAAAGTTTTAAAGCAAAACTGAAACTTGTGGCTTATGAACTGTGTAGCTCTGCCCTTTCCCTATGCTCAGCGGAGAACTGGTTGCCCAGCTGAGCCTTGTTCCTCCCGAGGATTGTTCTCCATTTCCATCATTTGGTAGAGTTTTGGTTTCTCGCCACTGTTGCCATTGGCTTGCTTTGGCTGGTGTCAGTGAAGCTGCCCTTCGGTGGATCTTCCCTCAATGCTAATTGGCAATATACTGATCTGATTCAGCTTTGAACAAACTAGAATTCTGCCCTGCAACTTGCCTGATATGTTGAATGTGACGCAAAAACTGAAATATGGTTATCTAAAATTTTATTTCTTTTCCTGTTCATCCATATAAAGTGGCTTTGAGACATTCTGCTTCTATAAAATATTACACTATACACTGCACATATTTACAGTAGCTTGACTTTAATCTTATTATACAAGACTTAAATAAGACTAATACAGTATCAAAGTCCCTTTAAGGCAAGTCACTTCACTCAGTGACCATCTTTATAATGCCTCTCGGTCATGCAAGTGTACAGAATGTGGAGAAACTGTTTGCAGAGCTTACAATAAAATTTCATATTTGGAATCGTCAGTAAAATTTTAAAAAGGTCTCTTAAATTTTGTTTCTGAATGTTCTAATCGTGACAATTTTTTTCATGTTGTCCAAGCTAATGTATGTTTGAATGAAATGAGATCACAACACCGACCTCCTTTATGATTGTTTCTGAAGGACGTGATCATCTTATCAATCAAACTATTCAACTACCATAAGATTTAATATTTCTCATGTCTCTGAGACAAGTATTTGCTGAGATTCTTTCATATTTGCCAACCCTGGAGCGTTCATAATAATGAAGCAGCAGAAACTGTCATAAAAACACACATCTGGACCAAGCCCATCCCCCGACATCCTTCTACATGACTACAGCGTCCATATTGACTGTTACAGTTGTCCTCATTCAAAACTATCCATGACATGTCTTGTGTAATTTAATAATAAAACATTTATATAGTGCTTTTCTGGACACTCAAAGTGCTTTACACACATTTGGGGGGAATCTCCTCATCCACCACCACTGGCAGCCATATTGCGCCAGACTGCACACCACAGCTGATTGGTGGAGAGGAGAAAAAGTGATGAAGTCAATGATAATATGGGGATGGTTAGGAGGCCATGACAGACAGAGGCCAGTATAGAGTCCCCATCAATATACTGGGGCATTAGGACTCACAAAGACCGCAGGTTGAGCACCCCCTACTGGTCGAACTAACACCACTTAAAGCAGCAACCTAGCTTTCCCATGTTGTCTCCCATCCAGGTACTGACCAGGCTCAGCCCTGCTTAGCTTAGTGGGCAACCATGTGAGAGTTGCAGAGAGCTAGTTGCCGGTATTCTATAGTCTTTGCTTATATTTAAGAAAATATGGTAATAATCTTTCAAATCATTAGTAGATTCATGCAATCATTATGCAAATTATTATTATTCAAATAACCAGTTCTATCCCTGCATTAAAAAAAATCTGTAATATTCTTAGAGCTATATTTCTTACCTGACCGGAGGGTTCGCTGCTGATGGACTCAGTTTTGTAGTTTTCTGACATGCGTGAGCGGGATCGGCAGGGTAGGGTGGCTGTGCTGCCCACCCTCATGTGATTGGACATCATCAGCTCAGAGGGGCCTGTGATTGGACTGTCATCGGTAGGGGTGTCCTGAGGGCTGCTGCTCTCAGGGGACGTCACCTCTGCCTCCATGGAGCTGTAGCCATTCTCATGCTCAAAGTCTCGGCTATCTTTACTGTCTTTGCTGTCGCGAGTGAACGACGAGCGGGAGATGACACCAAATTTTCGTGTCCGTTTCCCATTTTGTCCATTGTGTGTGGGGCTTCCCGTTGTCTCAGAGGAGATGCTTCGTCTGTGGTCGTTAGAGACGTCCACAAAGTTGCCCCCGTTGCTGCCATTGCATGGAGGGAGCGGAGCTTTGCGTTTGATTCTGCGCAACATGATCAGGTAGATGCAGCCTCCATTCCAGCACTGGTCTGCCAAGTAACTGGAGAAAAAAGGGGATTAAAAATGTTTATTAAACTGCTATTACACATCATCACACTGTAAATAAACCAGTTTGACAAAATAAACACTTTTCTTTCATTGTAAAAGGGATTACAGAGCTGTCAAATCATCAAATCATTTACAATCACATGAAATGCACTGATGGATGATCATCTGCATGTTGACTGACCACACCCTGATTCTCTGTGTGAAACACTAAAATTCTATATTTTAATAATATCTTGGCCATTCATTGGATGCAGTGGAAGTGAATAAAGAATGGGACTATAAAGATAGTAAAATAAAGAGAAGTACTGCAGTTATTTTAGACTAAATAACGTTTCAATATAAATGTTAGTTTCGGTCACATTTTATTTTGATGGTCCGATTGTTACATTGCATCTACATGTCAACTAATTCTCATTAGATTATAAGTAGATTGTTAGGGCGTACTCACACTATGCTATCCAACCCGTGCCTAGGCCCGTTTCCCAGATCGTTTCAGAAGTGTGAGTGCTCTGAATCAGGCTCAGGTACAGTTCATTTAGCCAGCCCTGGCCAGGTTGGAAGAGGTGTGCAAGAGAGCGGTTCACTTGGGCTTTGGTGCGGTACGCTTTAGTGTGAGTGCAAAGCGCACCAGACCCCGAAACTGAAGACGAGACGTGACTTTTAGGGGACTGTTTCATATGTGTTTATTAATCATTCTTACAATTTAATGAACGCAAACTGTTTAGTTTATTAAAGATGCAAACCCCTCACTGCACCACAGCTGCACCTTCAGCAAACCTCCTAATTCCTGCAGCATGAGGACTTTATGATTGTTTATGAGCATCAAAAGTGGCTGATCTGTATAGAAATATTTGACTGCGTGTCACTGCATCTCAAACGACTAAAACGATATAAAGAAATCTCCACTGTGCTGAGCGAAAGCGCTTCTGAACAGCGCATCATCAATGACGCAAGCGTGCTCAGGCCCGAATGTCATGTGAGTGCGGGCTGTCGAGGGGAGACAGAAGGGTGGACAAGCATGCTTCGGCCGGTTCAAGGCCACTGTACATAGTGTGAGTACACCCTTAGGTTGGGGTTAGGGTTAGTGCAAGTAGACATGTACTTGCAAAGATTCTTATTATCGGTTAAATGTATGTTGAAGGATCAGTATCAACAGATATTAAGCAGTCTACTAATACTCAAACGGACCATCAAAATAAGGTGTTACCTTAGTTTCTATTATCAACAGCTCATAACATTCAACCTTACATTAACAGCTTTGTCTCTTTCTTGTGTAAAGTAATTGTATGACTTTAATAAATGTGGAACATAATATTATATTTTTACATTTTTATTCTTCCTCGTCTCTTTATAGCAATAATATTTCAAAAATGCAATCGAATGAGCCCATTTTCCTGGGGAACCCCATTTCGTGGACATTTAGTCCAAATACTCCAAACTGTATTCATTTTTTTCCCCTCAAAAGTGTTTTTATTAAACATTGTTAGATATGAAACATGTAGTACAAATAGCTTTTCACTTTTTCTTTTTTTAACACAACAACAACGTCAAATTACATTGATATTGGAAAGTGATCAAAATCCAATGTCTGACAGATGTCATAGTGGTAACGTCCACACAACGTCAAGGTGTAACATGATTAGATGCTGATATTTGGTTGATTTTAGGTTGGACATTGACGTCGGCCTGACGTTGGGTTCTGATGTCAACCCGATTTTCATTTCCAAACAATATCCAACGTCACCCACAATGTTGGGGAACAACGTCAATATGATGTCATGTTGATGTCCTGTGCCTGCAGAGAAGGTTCTACTCTTCTAAAATAACTGAAGGGTTCATCTTCTTTATGTGAAAATTGTATTCATTTTAATGATATGAAAAGACATGTCAGAATATAAGTTTATTAAAAAGACAGCCCAATTTCTTTTAATATTAATAGTAATATTAAAAATAGCAAATATTTCTTGAGCATGTATGACACAAATATGATCATGTGAGACTGAAGACTGAAAAAATGGCTACATGCTGTGTGTGTGGGGGTTGTATATATACTGTAAGATCACATAATACAATCACATGAGTTTTAAAAACATAAGAGAGTAACTGACAGAATCATATTATTCATTTGTGTGAACTATAACTTTACCCTGTAGTATTCCGAAAGCAAACAAAAGAGCTTTGAAATATGTCATAATTAATGGTTACAGGATTATCTGGGAGTTTCTGAATTAAGGAACGGCACTGGTACAAAAAAAAGTGCATAGCATGTTTATACCATGTCTAGACAAGTGCAAAAAATCTCGATGGAAGAAACTGATATGCTGATATACTGATAAACAGCACCTCAGGGACTTGTCCTTATACACTCCATGTCAGACAATGCAACCCAAAACTTTCACTGCTGAAAACACTTTCACAGGTTTGTTTTTTTATGACCACCATAGGTCTTCTCTCACGCGATTCTTGTAAAAAAATGCTTATACTGACATATTTATAACTGTACACTCAACAATATTCAGCTGGTTGAGGCCCGAAATGTCATTATACATTAACAAGTTAAAATGATGATAGTTAATCATTTGTGCTGCTTGTTTTCCAAAGTTTGGCTTTAAATGTGCCATATAAAGGATGACCTCAAAGTACAAAACACTAGGGATTTATATAATCTTGAACAGGCTTTTTAAACACCCAGCTTTATATCTTTAAGAGGACAATTTATGATGAAGGTCTATAATCAATATAAATCACTCTGTAGTTTTAAAGCTGCATGACTTTCCTTCTTCTGTAAATACAAAAACAAAACACTGAAAGATTACTTAAAATATCTTCTTTCGTGTTTTATTGGAAGTCATACAGGTTTGGAATGACACAGCAATTGACCTTGAGTTATGAGTGTCTTTTCCCTTATACATGAAAAAGGCCAAATAAATACATAAACTGCTGAACAACAATCTATAAATTTAATTGTAGGTCAAAAGAGTAAACACACCTTGAGTTTAACGAACATCAGTGTTCCAGGGTGAAATGGCCGACAATGTCCTTCAATACTATGGTAACGCTACATCCAGAGTCGCACACAGGTATAATTAACTGAGGCTGAGTGAAACGTTTCCCCAGTTTTCCTAGCTTTCAGTAGTACAAAGGCCTGGGGGAGTGGACTTTCCATGACAATGTGCCTCTGACCAGCCGTAGTGACATGCTGATGTGACACAACAACAAAGCATTTGCTTACATCCCCTAAACAGCAAGCTAGACAACAGAGGAGACCAATGAAAAACACCAAAATGAGATGAAGCCTTTTAGAGAAACTTATGTTAGTCCTACATGCTTTCACTGATTTCCATATGAAACTAAGCTTTTTTGAGGAACAAATGTGGACTGCTGGAAAGGGAGCAGGATATTACACAATAATTGTTTTATCTTGATTAATGTTTTTCATAATTGTTGAAAACTAAAATCGAAAACGAAACTGAATTTCGATTATTTGTATAGTACTAGTAGGAATGCTTATTAGGCCTGTCACAATCATTTTTTTTGTTGTGCGATATAGTCACAGAAATTGTTGCGATAAACGATATTACTGTCATTTTGAGATCATTTCATGCCACTTATTTTAAACGATTATATAACAGTATAACAATGCAAATAGCCATAAACACTTTAAAATACTTATCATTCTTAACGTTATTTAGATTAGGGGAATTAACCTATGTCACCCAGGATGCCAAACGGGTTCAACCGCGCATATCAATTGCAAAAAAAAGACTGGTTGCAATAGCAAACATGCTGTATTGTAAGGTATGCCAAAATCGAAAGTCCAAAAATAGAAAACGTACATTTTGCCGTACACCACACTGCTTTTAATGCCAACCGCAGACGTCTTTGGCATTAAAAGCAGTGTGGTGTATGGTAAAATGTAAGTTTTCTATTTTTATCAGAGAAGCTGAATGGAGTGAGGACCTAATTAAAAATGCTCGACTCTGTAGTTCCCATTTTATATCAGGTAAGCTCACGCTATGTTGAATCATACACATTACTCGTTTTTGATTGCAGCAATGATTTCAGCAAAAACAGTTAAATATGGTTAATTAAACTGCAGACATTGAATGCTTGGAATGAAATGTAAAAATGTAAGTTCACATACCCTGCCATACAGGTACAGTTCGCTGTCAGAATGCAGTTGTTTTGCTTGTTAATGATTACCCAGGCCTTGTACACTTCGGTCTTCTTTCCTTGTCTTTGGCTAGGCAGAACTTCAATTTTTAGCACTACAAAGTTTTGAATCTGGTAATCATGGAAGATTATTTCTTGCACTTGACCACACAAAACAAAAATGTGGGCATTCAAAGACTTGTAGAGCTTCAACTTCTCTTTTGTAAAATCACTGGCAGTTTTCAGAATGCTTGGCCATTTCGTCTTATCCAATATCCATTGGTAGGGTGTTATCGCAAATGGACCTGTCAGACAAACGCCGCTCACTTTAACGTTAATTTTGTCGAATAACAGTGCTTATCACTGGTAGACAAGCTATTATAATACGCTGAAAGCATTATGTAAATAATATATAATATGTAATTAATATAACTTATTTCTAATACAACAAACTCTGTATCGTATCAGATGTCATTCCCTCGTTGTAAATCCTAGCGCTCCCGTTTTTTTTTTCAGCAAACTTGATGCGTGCGCATCCTGAATTTTTACAAACTGGTAATTCGCCTATAATTTGATGTTTAAAATGTAAATCTCCTATTGTATATAATATTAAATATCCTATTAAGTAAATGTCCAATTATAAACGTTGACATCGGTGAGGTAGAATGTCATGGCTTTAATGTTATTTGACAATTTGTAAATATATATTGTGATGGCAAAAATCAATGAGGTCATCTCCAAGTATTGCATGATAAGTTGATATATTGATTATTGTGACAGGCCTAATGCTTATTTGGTCTTAAAACCTTCATACATAAAAAGATTGTTCACCCAAAACTGACATTTTTTATGTTATTTGCTTGCCCTTATTAACCCATGATTATTCTGTCTTTGCATAACATGACAGTAGCTATATAAGCTTAAGAAGTCCTTGGTGATTCATAAAATGGTAACAGCTACCAGTCAAAGAAACATATTCCATGCCATGTTTTTACTACTAATGTAACAATTAGCTTATGTAAAAAAGACATGAAGGAATCACAAAATGTGCTTAATGACATGTGTTACGTGCTTGTGTTGCTTGTGCCCTGTTTGTGTTTTTCTCTCTCTCCCGTATCTCCTTCATATTCTCAGGTTCTGTTCATTGGTCAATCCATCCGTCAATCATTTCCTTCTTACTGACGACACTTTGACGTCATTTACACGTCAGTTTTAATTTGCCCGTTTCTGTGTTTACGTATCAATCTGTTATTTATATCAATCCGTTTCTGTTTTATTCAATTGTCCTATCGTTTAGGAGGCTTGGACGAAGCGAACATATGACATACATTTTGCAACATGTATAGGACTACTTTTATGTTTAGTACATTAGGTTAGGGGCGAGCACCACCCCTTGTACTTTTTGGATAGATAGAGTAGAATAGTTAGGACTTGAAAGACTCATCGGCTGTTTATTATTTTGTTTTCATATATTTAATTAGTTAGATGCTTCTGTGGAGTTCTTTTTTTTTTTCTTTAGCGCCGATCACGTCCCTTCTGCCAGTTCTTGTTTTTTACAATATATATTATATATAGTATATTTTTTGTATTTCCTTCTTTTTTTATTTTGGATTAATTCATTGTTTTTGTTCACCTTCATTTGTAAATAAAAGTCACAATTTTGGTATATCTGCTTCGGTTGTCTTTTGCACTTCATTTACTGCATTTATAAATTTCTTTTTAATTGTACATTAAATGTCAAACCCCATTCCTCTAGAATAACATCAGGGGTTTGTAACGTTTTTGGGGGCTCGTCCCGGATAATTTAACCTATTTTAAAACAATTAAAATATTTTATATTGACAATTTGTGCAAAAGCAACCTGTTTTTATGCAAATTTTTGAATGCTGTGTTAAAATTCTTGATAGCAATAGCAAAATGTAATAAATCTTTTATACAGTAGGAAAAAAATTTGCAAAAATTACAAAGGATTTATTCATTTACTGAATAAATTCCAGTATATGCATAAATTAGTGTGATTTAGTTTGAACAGATCATGTGATCACTGAGACTGCAGCTCTGCACAAGACGTTTGGCCAGCGGAGAAATTAAAATGATTGTGCCCAACTGAGTCTGGTTTCTCTCAAGGTTTTTTTTCTTCACTTCGGCCATTAGTGAAGTTTTTTTCCCTCTCCGCTGTCGCCACTGGCTTGCATGGTTCGGGATCTGTAGAGCTGCGCATCGTTGGATTTGCCCTTCAATATTTGGACTCTCAGTAGTGATTATTAACCACACTGAACTGAGCTAAACTGAACTGAACTTAAACACTACAAACTGAACTACACTGTTCTTATTTACTGTGACCTTTTATGTGAAACTGCTTTGACACAATCTACATTGTATAAGCGCTATACAAATAAAGGTGAATTGAATTGAATAATAAAAATGATTAAAATCTGAAAAGCTGTTCTGGTCATCCTAAAATCCCTTAGCCAAAGTAGTTTTGTATTATTTCCTACCAGATCTGTCTTGAGGGATTACATTTGGTCATCTTCTAAGGTGCAAGTCATTTATTATAGAAGAAAAAAAGGCCCACGGTGAATTCTCCTAACGCAGCAAATTCTTTTTTCCTTTGAGATTTGGTGGCAGTTTATCAGGAAGTGACGATTTTGTCTCGTTCACAGATTGGATGAAAAAAGTGCTTTATTTGCAAATGTTTTATGATATATATTCCAGTTTTGTGCATAAATCTAATTAGCATTTTTAGATAGAAACATAGCTGCAGTCTTTATTCAGTGTTTTGGCTGTTTACTGACACCATATCCAGTGCAATCAGTAAAATAACATGGTACAATACATTCCCCCCATAAAGACGGCTTCATGACATACCTCACTTAAAGTTTTAGTCATGAGCCTCTGTGTTTTAGCTCAGATCTTCTGTCAAAACGATGCACTCTGCACTCTGGCCAGCTGCTAATGACAGAGCAGGGTCAACCAAGTATGTTTTTGAGATGATTACAGAGACTGGATATCCAAACATTCCAAATGAATTAGTCATGAATATATGCTTTTAAATAAACTTCATGTTTTGATAGCTTCAGTTCTGCTCCTCTCTTGAGATCAGGATCAATGAGGTTTGCAAAGGCAGACACATTAGATCTCCTGGAGCTAAAAACATGCAAGGACTGAAAGAACTGGCAAGTTAAAAATACAACAAAGTGAGGAATTTTCAGGAAATGGCAAGTCGATGAAGATCACAATTCCCCGCAGAAGAACGAAGCGAAGTATGTGTGCAGTATCTGACAGCGAAAGATCAGATGTTTCTAGGTAAGAAAGCACGTCTCTGGAATGTGTTGGTTTGGCACAAAGTCTGAAGTTTCAAAGCAACTGTGGTCTCATTTCTGCTCAATGAGAGAGAACGGACTTTGGGCCTCTTGTGTTCCTTTATTGTGGCGTCTCTTTTTTCTTTAGTCACCTATATGATAATGAAACGTGTCTGACCCATTTCTGTCATGATTTGTTTTCCTCGAGCTTCCCTTTTTGATGAGAACAAAGTCTGTGATGATTTGGGACTTGAGACGAAAATCGTCCCACATGAAATCGACGGAAAAAAAAGGAGAAAATAACTTGATATAACTCAACTGAATCTATCTTGGCACAAATCTGCCCCATGTATATCCAAATCTGCTTTCCTAGATTTTGATGACAATCTCACGCGCTAGACTGGAGAAGTTACGATGCATTCCAAAAGATGCAAAAATCTGACACATTGTTCGACTAGAATGTGTAAAAAAAAGCACATTGTAACATGCAACGTCTATTTAGTCCATAAAATCTTCAAAGTGCAACTGACGGTGTCCATCTTGCTTACATATATCAGATGAAGACAACTGGTAGGCATGTCCCAACTCATCCTGTGTTTTCTTTTGAATACTTCAAATTGCAATGAAACTGAAATGGCAACAGATTAGTGCAGAAGATAAATGTTGGGCCGGGATCTTTTCATTGGTTGTTGATCGCATTTTTTAGGATGTGGGTGCTTCTGATAAAGGAGCCAGATCTCAAAGGGAGTTTTCAGTCAGTTGTGGTCAGGGTTTATGCAGACTAAATCATTGTAAAAATCACAAGAGAGAAGTCTGTGATTTGACCAGAAGATCCAGCTCTGACATTTTGATGAAAGGCTGATTAAAAATGTAAAGGTCAAAAATGAAACATGCATGGATGAACTGAATAAAGGCCCCTGTATACCTCAAGTGAACCAAAGAATGTACTGGTGTGATGTCATTTCGAATACAATCAGGTCAAAGCTAAGTTCATTTTAAGTTTAGCCTACATATTTAACTTCATTTGTGAAGCGCAAAGATTTGTTTCAAAACTCTTTCTAGATTAATTTCAAATTTACAGCAAACTAATAAATGAACAATAATAAAGAAGTGTGGTCAAAAAACCGAGTTATATCCAAACACACGTCCTGTTCTTATGCCCCATATGATCCAAAACCCAACAGATGGACAAATCTAAACTTGTTTTAACTAAAACAAATATAAATATGCATTTAATAAATAATACTGCTAATAATAATAACATTATACAAATGCAAATTGTCATGAGTAAACTGAAAAAGCCCCATGGACATGAAGAAGGCATGGAGGTAGTGTTTTTTATATTTATGTAGAAAGTAATAATTTTTGTAACATTTTAATCCGTTAATTCATCTGTAAAGATATTTGTGTATTGTGGTACATCCTGTGTGTATTAAGCAATGTGTACGCATTTGAACCTGCATAGGCGCTTAACTAACGCACTCTGCGCTGGTCTTTAGACCAGCTTTTACTTGGTCAATTTGGCAGTCTATTTTAGTTCCTCAAACTAAACAGCATGTGCCAACAATGTGCCTTAACACACCTCCTTTCTAGACCAGCACACCCATGAGTCCACAAAGTGGTGCAAATGGACTTGCTATTAAAACAACGTGTTGCAAAACTGCAAAATTAGGGTTGCACTGGTCTGGAAATACCAACAAATTGCACCAAACACGTCTTGCGCCTTATTGTGCCAGGTGTATGATAGGGCCAAAAATCTTTACTCCAAATCATAGCGTTTACCCCACTTCATAGCGTTTGAAATAAATCCTTCTGTAAGATGATTCTGTAGTCATGTGATGATTAGACATTCATTTAAACAGGACAGATATGGCTACTAAAGATATTGACTTTCCTTGCAAAGAACTTGGGGAACACTATGGGGATTTCCTTCTTCTTCGTATGGGTGCGGAGTTTTACATTAGAACGCTCCCTAGCCTTTCGAAAGGAAAATTACTGCTGATCACACAACTGTGCTTCCCTGACAAGATGTGCATGTGCATCTAACTAACATGACAATCGCAGATTTTCTCAATTGTGTTTGCAATTTCATTTCAAATAATTGCTTTGCTCTGTGTGAAGACGTTAACCAATAGTAAACCACTGCTTGAGTATTTCAAACTTCTTTTGATCTTTGCTTGTGATCAATTGATACCTTATTGATGCTTTGTGATCAATAATATGATTTTAGAAAATAAATTGCTTACTGTGGAGTCTTCCACGTGACGTGACATGTTGCACACAGCAAACGTGTATTTAGAAATTCATGTTAGAGGAAAGGCAAGATATTGGAAGTGTGTGTCTGTCACTCTGATGAAAAGAGGACTTGGAATTCATAAATGGTTTTGGGAAGAAAAGTTACAGATGTTTCCTTTGGAATTTCCTTGTTTTCTGCAGTAAAGGTTTAAAACAAAGTTAGTTGTGTAACTTGTTAGAGACTGAGAAAAAGTTGCTGGCCTATATACCAGTTATAATGTATGTATCGCTTTTAAGGGGTTCCATGTATAAGAACTTATCAGTTTCTGTGTAAATTTTCCTTTCTTTCGACATTCAGATTTTTAGAGATTGTCTTTAATTATATAGTGACAAAAAGATATTCTTCAAAATTATTATTTGGTGTTTAGTGCAAGAATATCAACAGGGATTGGAATAGCAGGTTGGTGAATAATGACAATTTTATTCTTGCAGTAAAGTGCCTGTTTAATAAAAGGAAAAGGAGTGTCTGAAGTCTGAACTGAGTGAGTCTGTGGTTCTAAGCGTGATTTATACATGTGATGTCATGAGTTCAGCGAATGTCATTACTTAATCTTGCTAGACCGTTCAACTCATGCCTTGCCAACCCACACATGCTGGATCATGAGCAGAGGGCAACATAAACATTACATTACCACACAATAAAGTGATATAACAAGACGCTGTAATGGCTCTCATCAACCTCATATCAATCAAAAGCCATAAACTCCTTTCATTCAGACCACTGATCAAACATTCCAACTAACAACTGCATCTCTAAGCTGAAATGATGGATGAAAACCACAAAGCAAAATGTAGGGAACGACAAGGTATTATAGGAGGTAACGAAGGAAGGAAAGAACATGGATGCAGTTGAATGCTTGAAAAAAAAAAACTCACTCGGCCTTGTAGCTGTGGCTTGCTGTCTCAGCAGGTGTGTGCCATGCACTGATAGAGCGCTCTCAAATGATCGCCCACATCAACGTCCCACTGAGGCAGACACACGTTCATTATGACACCCAAGAGAAACAACTAAAATGAAAAATGAGATAAAAAGCTGTCTTTCTAAAGACCTGTCAGGCAAATCAGCGTCTGATAAAGACCAAACAAGAAGAAAAACAAGTCGTGATCTCAGCTCCTCTGGCACAGCGACAAGGAATTTAAGCTGCAGTAAAAGCTAATGGGTGTCAGAGAAACCCAGCATCAGCCCTGCATTGCCTCTCTCAGGCTAAACCACAGCTGCAGTAGGGAAATCCATCTCTTCCAGCCAAGCACAATTTAAGCAGAACGGTGACCAACACGGATTGGCTGAAATTGTCTGAAAGTCCTCATGGCCCTCTGAGTGACGTGGAGTGATTTGTTGTCACGGAGTGGAGGACGCCCGAGACTTTTCCCATACAGCACTGGCTAAATAATTTAGAACTGTGTCTTCCTCCACAGCACTGTGTTTGCAATCTTGGATTTGGCAGGCTTCTCAAAGTGGCGTCTATGGGTGGGCTTTATCGAAGGTGCAGACTTCAGGTTGGATAGACCTTCATTTAATATCCACTGCTGAATCCTCCAGAAAAGATTTTTCCCATGGACATGAGCCAAGCGACTATATGTGCACCTGGATATCATATGTTGCAGCAGATTCTGCATGTTCTTAAGAATAAGCTGATACTGTGATGTGCCAAGTATGGAAATTCCATTTCTTGGGTTGGATTTAGATACTTTTCCATCTTATTCATCATAATGACTTGCATGGAAATGCCATCACATTTAAGCCCTGTTCAGATTACGCAATTTTGCTTTTTGATTTCAGCACAATTTGCTTGACGTAATGGGGATTTGTAAACAACAAATGTGAATCAGGATGCAAGATTCAATCATCTTGTTCCAGTGTAGTGTAGGCATGGGCCGGTATAAGATTCTGATGTTATGATAACCTTGGATAAAAAAAATCATGGTTTCACAGTATTGTGCTCACTGCTCTCAAATATACACTTTTTAAATTTCTGGGTAAAAGACTAAAACTTTTTCCCCTTTGAACACAATATGTTTTATTTCGAGAAACATTAAAAATATTTTGGAGCGGTAAACATGTCAGGCTAAATAATTCAAATAAATCTTTGACTTCTGCTGTCTTCATTAGTTTCAAAAACACTGATTTATTTACTATTTAAAATAGCAACTGGAGATCTTTTCTGCAGGAGATAATGTTGTCCTAAAAAACAAAAAACTTTTTTAAGAATCTTATATATCCCGTAGGAACGATATAGCAGAAAAATTTGGTGGTTTTATAACCTTAACTTTTCTAAACCGCACTATACCTTGAAAACGGTTATTGTCCCATGCCATAGTGCATGACAACCAATGCTATTTTTGGGACACTTCACAACATCACAGAAATTCTAGAATGTTTAATTTTTCCCAAGTTCCATCACATGGGTGACACTGACCAATAGAAGAATATAATCTGTTCCGTAGTTGTCAAAACTATCACCCTACAGTAGGTATCAACTGGCACTGAAATTTTAAAAACAATTTGTATCAGAACTGCTTCCATGAAATGAAAGAAAGCTTAGTGGCAGTAGTACATTTGTTTGATGTGTCATCAAGGAACTCCTATGACAGAATCAAAGAATAGATGTTGGCAATCGATGGCCGAGCCACTTCTGCAGCCTGGTGAGTGAGTACTAGAATTAGCATGTAAACTAACAAATCAGTTGGCGCCAATGGCCTGGTTGTACCAGAGTTTGATTCCCAGCTCAAAGTCCTTTGCCAATCCTTCCCCTCTCTCTGCATCCAATGCTTTCCTGTCTGAAATCTCTACTGTCCGATCATAAAATAAAAGGTGAAAACAAACAAATCAGACAATTACAAAGACATTTATAATTTATATTTATATATTTATATATATATATATTTTTTTTTTTTATAATTTATAATTATATATTTATATAATTAGCTATGCTTCCATAAAGACGTGTAAATAAAGTAGCGTTTCCATCAAAGAGTCAAAGAGAACAAATCGTCACTTCCTGATTAACTGGAGCCAAATATCAAAAGAATGGAATTAGCTGCGGTTTAGGAGAAGCTGCGTCAATCTTTTCTTCATTTAATAAATGACTTACACCTCAGAAAACGATGCCGACATGAACGCCTGGTGGCGTTTAAAGGCGTGAAATGCAGAGTGCAGACGTTTTACAATGTGCTTAGTCTACTGGTTTGTCCATTCAGACATTTTTATAATCACATGATCTCTTAAAATAAAATCACATGACCTTTTTTATTGTGCATACAGGAATTTGTTCTGTTTCCGCCGTTTATGTGCATCTTTGTTTATCGAATCAAAAGTTTATCCAAGTAAATTATGTACATATGTTTTTTAATGCGCATTTTCAAAATGTATGCGCATCTTGCCATTTTCATCAACCATCTCCAAAATGCGCATAAAAATAGATGGATGGAAACATAGCTATTGGAATACAGGGGGCACAAGAAAAATGAAAAGATCCCAGATTATAGTCATCATCAGAGAAGCATGGAGTGAAAGACCTCGGGTTCAGAACAGGATGACGCTTTTAGTCTTTAAGCAGATGCCCTTGCGAGTTTCTGCCAAACAAAGTGAATTCCATCAGTCTGCTGGAGAGGAGACGAGAGGAAAATCATTCTACCAATTCACGCCCACAGTCTTGCGTTTGTCATAATTTGTGTAATGACAAGGAAAGATCAGATATGGGATTGCAACAAACAGACGAATGAGAAGAAGAGTTGAGCTCTAGAACCAAATACTTATGAACTGATTTCGGTTTTTGAACATCTGATATCAATAATTATTATGCAATGATTGAAAGAATTATTATATAAAAGCTTTTATCCAGATGCTGGAAAATATTCTTGCTCCCCCTTTTGAGAGTGCTGAATAAAATGTTTGTACTAAGTCCTAATGAATAAGACGGCCACAGTCTGCCAGAGTCCAAACTAAACTCTGATTTCATGTAGTTAAATGTTCCTAAACACTTCTGAAATAGAATAGTTTCAAGAATCACAGTTCAGTCCACAAGAAAACACATAAGAAAAGATTTGACTTGGCATGCACTCAAGAATCAAGTCATTAAATATGGCCAATACAATATGACATTTGTTCAAACACAAAAACCACAGAGAAAAAAACAACAAACCATGTTACTGTTTTATTTTGCTGACAGTAAAATATTGGACAGTGTTAAATTACACATTATGAGTTGCCGTTCTATTCAGTTTGGCATTGTCTTATTGTCATCCTAACATGCATAGGTTTTTAAAGGCCGACTGAAATTAACATCTGCAGTGTTTTAAAAATGTGATTCTCAACTTAAGCAACAATACACAACACCCTATAAATAACATACCCAAAAAAACATCTGTGATATTACGTTATCCGAAAGAGTTATAACCTATTGCTTGTAAATGATTTTAATCGGGATGACAAGAAATTGCATCATCCCTACAGCATATTTTTCAATTGCGCAACTCTTTTACAAAACTAAATCTTCATTAGTAGTTCTTAATTGTTTTTGCTTTAATTTATTTCACACTAAACCTAAAGTGAAGACTAACAGAAGAAACTGTCAAGATGTCACACGGTGAACTTACAGGGAACATGTGAATGTGCAGTCACATTAATAACAAGCTTGAGAAAAATAGGATTAAGATTAGGCTCAGTGCCTGCTTTTTGCAACTGTTGCAAAAAAAAAAACGGCATTGCATTATGCTAAACAATACGATTAACAAAATATCTTATTCTATGAAATTACAACTTAATTAAAACAGTAATGAATTGAAGATTTTAAATGCACCATATAAAAACTCTTACACTGCGTCCGAAATAGCCTATTAATCAGTAGGTACTGATTTGAATTTGAATTTACTACTTTTACGGTTACAAAATTACGTTCTATACAGTATAAATGTGAGCAGTCTGAATGGAACTTGGATGTACTACATCCGCCCTTTTGTCATGATCACGTGACCTACCCACATCTGTTGCGGCGCTTGACTCCCATTCATGAATTCTCTCGCGGTGCATCATGGGACAGCGTAGTGTCCATCGAATGCACACTTCAGAATCTGGCTGGAAGTAGTAGGTCATCCGGGTACTTAACTATACTTAATTTCACACATAAAAATAGCTAAAAAGATAAATACAAATAATTGAAAAATAGATGATTTTATGAAATTAGCTAGGGGAAAATATTCCATTTTTAATACTAACACAACATTTACATGCATGTAAAAGGTTTACATACTTTTAGTTTTAAATTTTATTATTTAGCATAAAACTTAACAAAACATTAGCTTTTTGTAAAGTGACCATTTTATACTGAAATTTTAACATGCTGGTATAACGGTTGTGAGAAATTAAATATCCCACAAATATACAAATGTAATTCATGTCATCCATGATCAAAGTCTAACTAAACCACTCTCATTAAACATAACCCCAGAGTTTTGGCGATAATAATCTTTTAAATACTGTGTGAAATGTCTTTTCTTTTGCCTCACCCACTCCGTGAAAAAAGGGGAGAGGCAAAGCTTTACTAAGAATCCAAAGTGCTGGCTGGAAAATGAGGAAAATCATGCTCTCGCTGGGCTGATTAGCTAATAATTTGGATTAGAAAAAGCTGAAAATAAGACCAGCCTGTTAGTAATAACAAAGGAAATAAAAGTATTTGTAAGTCTTAACAGATTGAAGGCTTAAGACAGACAAATAAACTTTTCTAAGCTAAATTCTTTGAAATATGCACATATTGGTGTTTTTAAGCCAAAACTGAAATGGGGTAAGGGTGAAGACATGCATTTATAGCTTTTAATGGATTTCCAGTCACAGATATTCATCCTCCCATTTTCTGCAGTCTGAATGTATGAAAAACAGCATGTTTTCTGAGGTCAACAGTATATTCCTGAAGGTGAAAAACTCAATATAGTTAATGAATTGGCAAAGTCTTTAAAATCGACTGTTGAATAAATACATGCTGATATTCAATAATTCAATATATTGTGATAATCAGAATCACAATATTGATATTGTGTGCACTTCAAAATATAAATTATAAGTGAAACCTTTAGTGTGCTTTTAAAAATAATCAGATTGTATTTGCAGTGGTGTTCATAACAGCAACAAATACTTGGACTTAATTGATTATCTTAATTGTTTAGTTAAGATAAATTTATTCAAATAATCATTTACCATTTTTGTTTTGTGGCTATTGTATGTAAACACTTTAGTTTATTTAACTGAAGCCACAATGGGTTTTTATCAATCCTATGGGTGATGTAAATTTTTTTGTAATGCCTAACAATGCAGTAAAATCATAGCCGTAATTGTTGCATCAAGTGGAGTTAATAATACAACACATATTTTTAACTACTATTAACAAATTATTTTAATCTATTATCTAACGTTTACTAATGAGACTCTATTTTAAAGTGTTACCAATTGAACCTTATAGTTATTTTGCATTTAATTTAATTGAAATGTGTACTCTGAATATGTAACATTTTTGCAGCTTGGGTCAATATTGTGATCGTGATAAAACTTTTAGCAATTAATCCCAACAAAAAATATTGATACCATCATAAACCTATTGTTGAGACTATATTTTACGTTCATACATATCCTACAAAATATATATATATACACACACAACACTGCTGTATTGTGTATGTATGTGTGTATATAATATATATATATATATATATATATATATATATATATATATATATATATATATATATATATATATATATATATATCAATCATCAACCACATTCCTGGAGGACCACCAGCTCCACACTTTTTGCATGTCTCCTTAACCAAACACACCGAATTCAGATCATCAACTCATTAGCAGAGACAGAAAGACCTGTAACAGGTGTGATAGACTGGAAAGATATTCAAAACATGCAGTGTTGGTGGTCTTCCAGAAACATGGTTGAGAAACACTGCAATACAATACATTCACTCGAAACTCAATCCTTCAAAACATTCATAAAGAGACACACACACACACACACACACACACACAATATCCAATATCCAGACAGAAATTAATTGACACACGGATAAACGCATATTAAAAGAATTTAGGTTTAGGGTGAACTAAACCTTAAAGGTAACAAACTCACTTTTTAGGTTACAACTGGAGGCAAGACAGCAGCAATCCACAGAAACTAGTAAAGACATTCCACAGTGTGGTGGAGAGCTGAAGTAATAACCTCAGTCAGCAATCTCTCCATCAACAAGCCTGCAGAGGGGAAATAGAGCCCACCACAAGCGGCTCTGCATTTGAACGCTCTCAGATGGAGAGACAGATGTCAACACAACACAGCACAGAGCTTCTCATTTCTTCTATGAGTGCAGTTTTTGCATGCATAATGCATTTACTGTATTTGAGTGTGTTTTAGTTTGTGGGGAGGCTGGCTTTCAAAATAGTTTACTCTACTGCTCGTTTTGAAATATCTGGTTTCCGTTATCTTGATTTGAATTAGGAACTCCCTGTTGTCTATGGTGAGTTGCTATAGAAAACTCTCAAGCTACAATTATGGGGTCAGTGTCTCGTCAAATGTCAAATGACTGTTTGGCGTTGAGAGAATTTTTAAAAAAATGCTCCCCATAGCCATTTATTTTATCAAATGATCACACAATCACTTCAGAAATCCTTCTGATATGCTTATTTGCTGATTAGGAAAAATATATATATTCAATGATGAATACTGTTTGTTCTGCTTTCTATTAAAAATAGTATTGAAGATTCATTAGAAGCTTTAACTTTTCAGCAATCCTTTTACAAGCGGACAACACTGAAACGCTTTGAGGGAGTCCATATTTGGCCAATTCCATGGGCGGATCAAACACCATTCTGATCTGATTGCTTCCATAGTGTTTACAATGAAGTGGTCAAATGTGTTCAAACAGATCCCAAAAGATCAACTACGGTCCGTATACTGACCTAACATGATCATTATGGGATGTTTTGTGAAAAAGCTCACCAAAACTAGTTATTCACACTTCTTTGCACACTCTCAGAAATAAAGGTACAAGAGTTTTAGGTGATTTAAGTTAAGGTTGAGTAATTAATAACAGAAATCTAATTTTTGGGTGAACTAACCCTTAAAAGGGTACACATTGGTATCTTAAAGACACATTTTAGTAGAGTTTCAAGTTAAACCATTTAGATGATAATATCATGTACAGTTAAAGTATCACTATGGACCCTTAGGTACAAATGTTATGCGAATGTGTACTTTTTTGAAAGGGGTCGTCTCAGTAACAACTCACACCATTTTATCTGAGCATTGTACCAAAGCACATTATCAGAATGATAGTTGCCCTCCACATCTTTGCATTCACTTGTTAGCTGCATGACTGTAGATAAACTGAGAATCATATGCTTACTTTCCTATGGTTTATTCCCTGCATTATCAGGGGTTTACCACTGCGAAATGAACCGCCAACTACTCTGGCAACTGTTTTACACAGAGACTTTCCTGCTGCAAGCCAGCACTGAAAGTACAACCCTCTGTGCTGGGAAACACCCAAACACACTTCACACACTAGGGTTAATTTAGTTGATCCAATTCACCTACAGTATACCACATGTGTTTGGACTGTGGGGGAAACCAGAACACATGGAGGAAAACCACACAGACACAAAGAGAACATAGAAACTCCACACGTAGGCCTCCTGGTCCAGCAGAGACTCAAACCAGTGACCATCTTGCTGTGAGGCAACCATGCTAACCACTTCGTCACTGTGCCACCAAGATGTTAATATTGTCCAAAACGTTAATCCAGGTAAACACCAGGTGAAAACGAACAAATGTCTCTGATGACCATTTGTGATTGCATGACTGAAATACTTTATACAATCAGGGTCTATGATCAACAGAAATTGTTGTCTTTGTCACTTTCGGTCAATTTAATGCCCACTTGGAGGGTAAAAGTACTTGTGTCTGAAATAAAGTGTTAGGCAATAACACGTTACTAGTAATGCATTACTGTAATAGCATTACTTTTGACATTAACTAATACTGTAGCGCATTACTTTTTAAATTTAGTAACTCCATTATACTGTAGTTACAATATGATGCGTTTGTCTGTTACTTGCTAAGTTAAAAAGCTAATTAATTTTGGATAAATTCTGCAGTCTAGCCCACATGACCCCGTTTACAGCGGCAGTACATTGTTGGATTGGTGGATGCCAATCAACCACCGTTAAGAAGACGCCTTGTTTATGAGCCGCTAGACTAGACAAACATCAAGCAAAAGCAGAAAGACAGAATGCGCGCGGGGTATACCAACTGTGCACACAGGAGAGAGACTGAGTGTGTACACGAGAGAGACCGAGAGACTATTAACAGTACTATTATTAATTACTTCGACTAATACTCCTATATTTGTTGTTTTTAAATAAATAATCACACATTTGTTATCTAACAAAATTGATTAGTTTAGTAAACAGTGACACATTGCTGTTATATTTCAGAACACATTATTTAAATGTATAGTGTTTTATTGCTCAGAAAAATGCTGTGATTTTTTTTTATTGTTTCACATATTTTTATAGCTGTTATGCAACAGCAGATTTTGCACTTTGAATATACACAGCTTACTTTCCATAAGCTGCTGACATACCATGTTTAATTTGCGGTTAGCTTGAAACATCGCACATAGATTTCATTTTTGAGAAACTGTTATGTTTTTGCTTTGTTTAAAATGTATAAAGCTTATAGTTGCCTATAATAGCAGTTCTTTGGTGCTGAGTTTTACCAAGCTGATTCTGAATGCAAATTCAGATAACTTTCATTTATTTATTTCATTAAGGTTTTATGTTTGTTGTATATTGTTGCTAGTTTTCATGCTCAAGCTGTGAAAGAACATGTTTAAGGGTTCAATACAACAACTTTAGTTTTTGCTTTTTTGTTCCTGAATATATTGTTCCTTGTGATATTTTTTATTTCTGTGCCGCTGGTCTGAATTAAATAAATTAGCGTTTGAAACTTACCTTTTGTTTAAGTCTGTCTTGTGTTTTATTTGTGAGAATGAAAATTAATTCAAATTGTGAAGTTAATCAACAGCGTAATCTCCATGTAGCATTGAAGTGACTTTATAAGGGCATTAATGGTAGCGATAAAAATGTTCTTTGGAAAAGTAACTTTAAAGTAAATTAATTTTAACTGTAATGCATTGCTTTTTGGTGTAAATAATCGATAAAGTAATTGAGTGACTTTTTAAATGAAGTAGTAACTGTCACTAGTTATTATTTTTAAGTAACTAGCACAACACTGCTTAAATACAAGAAATCTGTACTGACCTAAAACTTGTGAACAGTAATATGTGCAAGAAAATTAAATAGGGAATTTAAATATCAATCAGATTATCACAGAGACAGATGGTTGTCCACCTCTAAACTAGTTAGGATTGATAAAGGCACAGCAAAATTGTTAATTTGTGACAGGAACAGCAGTCGAACAACCCAAACACAACCCTTTTCTTTAAATAGATCTTATTTACCACAAACACAGTTCCAATTGGCTGCTCAAATCTATTACTCCCTTTGGGGGCTCAAAGGAATTCAGGGATATGCTCATCTCCAAATCCTGACAGAGCTCTGGGAACTGGGATTCTTTTTGTGTTCTTTGCAGTGCAAAAAAAAGACTCCTAAAGAACAGCGCATCAATATGTTCTGATTATTATATAGAAAATGACATGTGCAACCCCATCCCATTTCAATTCCGGGTAGAGAATGGCAGTAAAGCATTTTTAGAGGCAATATCCAGCAAGAAGTTGACCAAAGCACTTTTTGTTCATTCATAAATTCGAGCCTCTGTCAAGCGAGCTCCAGAAAGCAGTTTAAACATGCGAGGACATAGAGTATCCCTTTGTGTTGTAGTGCTTCTGGGGAGCTTATGTGACTCAGAGATAAGTAGATTTACAGTCTCTATTTACACAGAGCTTCTTCTGAAATAGAACACTTCCACTCACAGAGCAAGACTTGCAATACCCCATGCTCTCCCTTTGATTTCCACTATGAGTTCTGATAAGACCACTGGGCAACATGAAGATATTTCTGGACAATAATAATGAAAACTTAATAAATGGGACACACTGTGAGAATATTAAGGCTTTAATAAAGCTATAATTGTAAATCAAAGTCAAACAATATTTATTTATTGTTTTATCCAAGTTGTGAACGCATGCTATATTTCAAATACATAAGATTTAATGTGAACAGATAGCAGTATGCATAAATGTTAAACCAGTATGACCATTTGTTTTAACAAACAAGGAATGTCATGCAGTCAGAGCAGGAATTTGTCATATAGGTCAAAACAAAAAGCAAGAACATATTGTTGAATATTGAAAACCTCTAGTTATGCTTTAAAACAATGAATTATCGGAAGACTACGAGCCTGTACAACAACGTTTATACTATAACCCCTTAAATGGCCCACATAAAAAAATAATGATCCATAAATCATTTGTTTTTATGTTAGCTATAACTTATTCAAATAATTTAATCGTTTCTAACGGTTTTAACTAATAGAAGCTGTTTTCAATTAATTTAAGGTAATTAAAGTTACAATTACTCAGGCTAAATTGATCAAATATAAAATTTTAAGACAACTAGGAATTTTGCTTTAGTATTTTCTTTTTTAAGGGTAAAAGCATCGATCTCTAATAGAGAATTAATGTAATAAAATAATTAAAGTAGTATTATTATTAACAGGTAATATGCATTGATAAAAACTTGATTTGGACACTTTTAAAGTCGATTTTCTAAATATTTCGATTTTTTTACCCCTTAAACTGTTGTGCCTCAGCCAAATATTGACCAGTCATCAAGAAAAAACGTGTTTAATTGGCTTACAGATTATGCATAAATGCAAATTTCCAAAAATTGAGGCTTATGACTTGCTTAGTGGTCCAGAGTCACATGATACGGTATCATTTTCAATCGTGAACTCAAAAAAGTGAGGTGACAGTTAAGGGGTTAAACTTAATATAGCAAGTTAATCTGCCAGACTTCCATCTCATCTCATTCTAGCCCTTACATGCAAAATAAAGCTAAAATGAAAACTAATTTGCTACCTGAAACGTTCACTTGCAGCCCTTCATCGTCCTCATGGATGCAGTAAGGTCAGTTCCCGACAGCTGGCACGCGCTGTTTGGGTTCCCGTGAGTTCAATAATCATTGCAATCATCCGTATAAAGTCCCTGAGCGACTTCACCGTACTGTATATTCACGAAAATGTTTCTAGCAGCTCCAGCGACTTTCTCCTTTCATGTGATCTACTTGGTTAAAGTCCATGACTGCTGTTTTCAAAAGGACAGCCTGTCGATGTAGATACGGACAGCGTCTGTGGCTCTGAGCCTGTCAGATGAAAACGCAAACTTTGCGCGCGCTCGCCAGTGATCCAGAGCGCTGAATCTCTGCGAGACTGTTCAGATCCTCCCGCCCCTTTATCAAACTCCCAACCGAAGAAACTCACAGTCAGTCTCTGATATTGGCACTCACTGGTGGTGTCTCATAAGCTAGTGGCTGCCTATTTAGACACTTGGATTAAGCAATAACTAGTGACGAATCAGATTCCTTATGGCAAGCCGTTTTAACAGTAAATCTTTTAAATGTACTGTTTTTATTAAAAGTAGGCCTATATATTTTCATTCAACTAGCACCTAATTTTTAGATACTAGTATGTTTTTTTAAAATAGTCTATGCACTAGGAGTAAATTGGTTAACCGGACTCTACTGTGGCCAATCCGACTAGTAATGTAACAAGATGAGCACAATAAATGAGAACTAGTACCTCATGAATACCTAGTATCATTTTAATGTGACATTCTTATCAACTTTCATAAATGACCATTACTACAAATATAACAAAATCGCATGATGGTATAGTTATACTAAATCATAAAACATATACTGTTCTAGTCCTTGAGTTCAATTGGTCAGTAGTACTGTATTAAAAGTGAGCACAGCTATATCCACTTTTTATTACGAAGAAGAAAATGCTAAATGTTTTAAAAAGAGCAAAGTAAAGGGAAATTGGGGCAAGCGCTCTGAAAATAATTATTCAAAGATGATTCCTTGAATTTACAATTTTTTTATGTTAAGTGGTTGTAACCAATTTATTTGGGTTGAATTTAAACAAACAAACAAATTAAGTTGAGCATTACTAAATTTAATTTGTTTGTTTAAATACAACACAAATTGTTAGGAACAATTTGGCAGAAATCATTTTTTTTCAGTGCAGACGTCATAAAACTTAATGGATAAAATTAATTATAATATCTAAATAAAATGGTAAATATAATACTATAACACTTTGTTATCATAAAACAATTAAAGGTTTCTTACAACAGTCTCAAGAATGTTATGTCCTTATTATTTTCTTTTCAATAAAACTGACAAAGCATTCTAAATTCAGGCTTACAGTGAATGATGATGGCTATTTGACCACTTCAAACACATCTGTGAGTCACTATGTAAAGTGCTGGGTAAATGATTACATGTAATCTGGAATATGTAATTAGATTCCAATGTACTACTAGTAATTAGAATATATTATAATTTAAACTGCTAACAATCAGACTGCATTGGTCACCACTTTTCCCAAACAATTTCCACCAATGCTGCTCAAGAATATGATGACTGAGATTATGATTACCATGACTATGATGAGACAGTTTTATCATGCCCTCTAATAAACAACGTCCTGTGAATGATTAAATTGTAGTATTGTAAACAGGTTATCTAACAAGTGATGTTATCTGCTTCTTTTTCTAAAATAAAAATGTAAATGTCATTGCATATACATTGCAGTTAAGCTTGTACTGACATCGCCATCTACCTCTACAAGTATGTACTGCAGAATGAGAGAAGTGATGGTGCAATGCATTGAGAACCTGGTCACTGAAATCATGTTTGCAGGGTTGAGATGCTCTGATGAAATCAATGTGATGAAATAAATGTTTTTGAGATCCAGAATTGCATTCTACATTTATTTTGGAGTGTCGATATTAAATAAAAATTCTGAAGACAGTTGTATATTAATCCTGTTGTATGCGGTTTAAATTAATAATATAACTGTAATTGTGTGTATTTTAGTAGTATAATTAACTATATTATACATTTCCTGACAAAAGTCTTGTCGCCTATCCAAGTTTTGGGAACAGCAAATAATAACTTGACTTCAAGTATATGATCATGCCTTGATTTTTAATTATTTAATTAGGACAGTAAGGTCTGAGTTTGCTTAGACAAAAGTCTTGTCACTTAACAGAAATAATGTACAGTTTAGAATATAAAGTCATGGTGCAGTGGAAAAAGAATTAATATTATGTAAGCCTCCCATGAGCTTGGAGGACTGCATCCATACATCTCTGCAATGACTCAAATAACTTATTATTAAGGTAATCTGGAATGGCAAAGAAAGCGTTCATGTAGGACTCATCAAGATTCTTTGGATTCATCTTCAATGCCTCCTCCTTCATCTTACCCTCAATAATGTTCATGTCTGGTGACTGGGCTGGCCAATCCTGGAGCACTTTGATCTTCTTTGCTTTCAGGAACTTTGATGTGGAGGCTGAACTATGAGAAGGAGCGCTATCCTGCTGAAGAATTTGCAGGATTCTCCTGTGGTTTGTGATGTAATGGGCAGCGCAAATGTCTTGATACCTCAGGCTGTTGATGTTGCCATCCACTCTGCAGATCTCTTGCACACCCTCATACTGAATGTAACCCCAAACCATGTTTTTTCCTTCACCAAACTTGACTGATTTCTGTGAGAATCTTGGGTCCATGTGGGTTCCAATAGATCTTCTGCAGTATTTGTGATGACTGGGATGCAGTTTAATAGATGATTCATCAGAAAAATCTACCTTCTGCTACTTTTCCAAATGATCAACTTGAAGTCAAGTTATTATTTGTTGCTCTTGCATCTAAAAATTGATGACAAGACTTTTTTCGGTAGTGTATAGCTACTTTCTGATTTTTTTTTAATCGCATTATAGCACTTTCTGACAACTTAAGGGTGATGCTCACTCTCTCTCTCTCTCTCTCTCTCTCTCTCTCTCTCTGTGTTTCACTTTATAAACAATTTCGATTTACGTGTAGCAGAATTTGTTTATCCATGCGCTTTTAGTCATGTTTTTAATCCCAAAGAAAAGTTAATAAAAATTATTTAAAATATTTTTAAGTATTGCTTAACTTTGTTAAAAAATAATGTGTTGTTTAATTAAATGGTTTTGAGCTTTGATTTAGTTCCAAACTTGATATTGAGAACTGTGTATTTTCACCAGTATTGCTACTGAATACTGAAATTTTGTTACTGTGACAACCCTAGTATATGCTGTATATATATATATATATAAAGTTTTTTTTCAGAATAATATATTTTTTTCATTTCACAAAATACTCAGTACAGTGGAAAAAATATCCTTTTTTGGCACATTTATGTTCTTTGAATGCAAGTGTGTAATTTTCTGATGCAAAAAGTATTATCGGTTTGTGTAGTTGTTACATAACAGTTCATATGTAAATCCTCTCTAACTCTGACGCATCTGCAACCTTTTCTGCTTTAGTGACAGAGACTTTGAGCAGTGTCGGTCATTCTGAAGGAGGTGTGTGTTTACCTCAAGTCTGAAGCTATTTCAATATTAAGTCACTAGTATTATATGTTTTCATCATCCGTTCAGACAGATTTGGAAAAGCAGCCTCACGCTTTCCTGTCATCATTCCTGGCAGGATCTCACTATTCCAGCAAAACAGATGGAAAAAAAACACATTTAATAACTTTTGATTTACTGCTGAAGGAAAAAGGTGTCCACCAAGTTATGAATAAATCAAATAAACAAACTCATAAATACAGTACTGACTGCACCTGAGTCTGCACTGGCAGGACGTCTGCTTCAAAAGCCTGCTTTCATTATGAAAGACATCCGGTGCGGACAGCAGTCTGGCACATATTCTTTACATAACTTTGTGAGGAAACCTCCCAAAGACAGTGGCATCATTCACAGCACTGCAGCCTTCCACTAAATTCATGGACACACAACCATCTCCTTATCATTTTCTGTTCCTTTTCTGAGTTGTCTAGAAAATGCAGAAGAAATACAGTCAAGCCCGAAATTATTCAAACCCATGGCAAACTCTGACTTAAAGTTACCTTTATTCAACCAGCAAATTCTTTTTTTTTGACCGGAAATGACACAAACAAAGATAATAGATGATGAACTACAACAGGTCATCATTGTGGAAAAAATATTAAGTGACTTTGAATGTGTCATGGTTGTTGGTGCCAGACGGGCTGGTCTGAGTATTTCAGAAACTGCTGATCTACTGGGATTTTCACACTCAACCATCTCAAGGGGTAGAAAGAATGGTCTGACCTTGTTGATGCCAGAGATCAGAGGAGAATGGCTAGACTGGTTTGAGCTGATGGAAAGTCAACAGTAACTCAAATAACCCCTTGTTACAACTAAGGTATGCAGAAGAGCATTTCTGAATGCACAACATGTCGTACCTTGAGGCGGAAGGGCTACAGCAGCAGAAGACCGCACCAGGTGCCACTCCTGTCAGCTAAAAACAGGAAACTGAGGCTACAATTCACACAGGCTCACCAAAATTGGACAATAAATGATTGAAAAAACTTTGCCTGGTCTGATGAGTCTCAATTTCTGCTGCAACATTCGAATGGTAGGGTCAGAATTTGGCGTCAACAACATGAAAGCATGGATCCATCCTGCCTTGTATCAATGGTTCAGGCTGGTGGTGGTGGTTTAATGGTGTGGGGGATATTTTCTTGGCACACTTTGGGCCCATTAGTACCAATTGAGCATCGTGTCAACGCGACAGCCTACCTGAGTATAGTTGCTGACCATGTCCATCCCTTTATGACCACAGTGTACTCATCTTCTGATGGCTACTTCCAGCAGGATAACGCATCTTGTCATCAAGTGTGAATCATCTCAGACTGGTTTCTTGAACATGACAATGAGTTCACTGTACTCAAATGGCGTCCATAGTCACCAGATCTCAATCAAATAGAGCACATTTGGGATGTAGTGGAACCGGAGATTTGCATCATGGATGTGCAGCCGACAAATATGCAGCAACTGCATGATGCTATCATGTCAATATGGACCAAAATCTCTGAGGAATATTTCCAGTACCTTGTTGAATCTATGCCACGAAGGATTAAGGCCGTTCTCAAGGCAAAAGATGGTCCAACCCGGTACTAGTAAGGTGTACCTAATAAAGTAACCGGTGAGTGTATATAAGCTTTATGTTCTTTATGTCTCAAAAACATGTTCTCCACATGTAAGTGTATAAATGTATAATAACTGTGTAATATTTTGACTGGAAAAGGGCTGAAATTAAAAGCTTTACTCTCAACTTAGTACACTCAAAAACTATTATTCTTGAAAGGTTCTTAGCACACAGCGAGTTTAATTTAAAACTGTATCAGTTTGAAAAAACACTTTTATGCTGAAATGGTTATTTGTGTTAGATTATAGTTGTTTTATTACCTGCCTTTTTGCTTTTCTAATCTGTAACTGTCAAAACAGCCCATACTGGTTTTCTGTAGCCCAACCTTCAGCTGTACACAGACTAACAACACGCTCTTGCAGATAATTAACAAAAAAATGTCTGTCTGTAATCTCCACTATTCTATCCTAATAAAGTTGAAAACATGATTATAAAAAATGAAGGTCTGAACTCTACTGCAGTTTTAAAGACCACCCAAATGCATCTCACTCACATGTAAAACCAATCACAGTCCATTTTGTGCTGCTTTATTTCTGAATGTCAACACAATAAGATTGATATGTTCATTCATTCATCTTCCTTTAGCTTAGTCACTTTACCACTAACTTATCCAGCATATGTTTTACACAGCGGATGCCCTTCCAGCTGCAACCCAGTACTGGGAAACATTCATTCACACACATACACTACGGGCAATTTAATTCATCCAATTCACCAATACTGCATGTCTTAGGACTGTGGGGGAAACCGGAGCACCCAGAGGAAACCCACGCCAATACAGGGAGAACATGCAAATTCCACACAGAAATGCCAACTGGTCCATCCGGGATTTGAACCAGCAACCTTCTTGCTGTGAGGCGACAGTTCTAACCACTTAGCCACCATGTCCCAAGATTGAAATGTAAAAGTTTTAAACATTTCTAAAGGTTTATGCCATAAACTCATTCTTTAATAGACCCAGCATTTAGTTAATCACGATTGGCTGACACAGACGTAAATATGAGGACTCCATTATGTAAAGTCTAAATTGATTATTGAGTGCCAGAAAAATTCAATTCAAGTTTATTTGTTTAGCGCTTTTTACAATAATTATTGTTTCAAAGCAGCTTTACAAAAGGTTCAAATTATTGCATTACAATCAAATTAAGGTATAAGTTACCATCAATTATAGTTAACTTGCAGTTTTAGAGCATACAGGTAATGTCTATGTGGACATGTTTAATGAAGTGTATTTGTGTATTAAATGTATGCGTTGTCTTCAAAGTCAACCCATACATACAGTAACAAGCATTGATTATTTCTTTATTCAGACTATCAACACTCTTTTGCAGGTAAATTAACTATTTTAAAAACTTTCATGTAACTGGTTTTCTACCAAACCTCTTTTTTATCTTCTTTTTGCTTTTAGTGTGTGACCAGCTCTGTTCAGCTGAGGATACAACTTCTCCAAAAAAATAACAGGGCAAGTTACTGATCTCTGAACACAGGTTTCTGCAGTGCACTACTAAATTAAAGGGCAGTAAATATAAATACTAATACACCATGGACCAAATTACACAGTTTGATTTAATTTCATCCAATAGTCCATGGTGGTTATTTCAATTGTGCGAGTAAGGGGATTTTTGTCTGGAACAACTATAAAATGTTTTATACTACTGCCCTCTAGTGGACAAAGACATAACTGTACATTACTAACAGTGCAACCTTTTATTCTCTGCAGACTTCTTAAGTGTCCTGAGAAATCACACCTCTTAAAAAGGCAGTGCAAATTTTTAGCTATTCTAAAATCCAACTAAGTTTAAGGTAAAAGTGATTTTGGGGTAAAAAAAAAACAAAAATGTGGCAGTGTTTACAGAACAGAAACCCTTTCAGTATCTAAAATATAACCTAAATTCACTTACTTACAATTGAATTTTGTAATTCTTCAGTGAAAACATCTTAAACGTGTTGAGGCACATGGCCTTGTGTTTTTTTTTTTTTTGTTTTTTTTTTTGCAAATCAGCCTTGCTCAGCTAAACACAACTTTCCACAAAAAAAGCCATTTTGGGCATGAGTGAAAAATCACAGAGCCAGACATGGTGGAATGTAATTTCTGGGGCTTCAAAATGGTACGTTCCACAACCCAGACAGTATTACCTGAATATCCGGATTGCACAGAGCTAATCCTCAGCCCCATCTGTGAGCAGAGAAATTGGGGGGTTCCACAAGACTCAGTCTAATACTCGTGTTTATGCATAGCAGATGAATGGTTTAAACATAATCTCATAACAGCATTTTTTTTTTTTTTGCATTTTGGGAATTTGAGACTTTTTTTTAGTTTTTTTTTTAATTTGGGAATTTTTTTTAATCACATAGCAAGTTATTACTTAATTCTGTTCATAAATTAGACTTTCTAAACAAAATTTTATTTCGCATCAGGTTTGGACAGCATCAGTCCAGGACTGCCACTGTCCTACAGAGTCTAGCTCCATTCCTAATCAGACACACCTGAAAATCTATTACCTATACCTTCAGGATTGCTTAAAAATACAGGCAGGTGTGTTTGGTTAGAGATGAAGCTGAACTCGAAAGGAAAGTTACCCTTCAGGATCGGAGTAGATAATTCTTAATCTACACTAAAAACGTTTGTAAATTACCTGATAATTGCCAATTGCAACTCTATAGCAGATTTAAAGATCGGCCAAAGGAATTGTTGACTGACATGTGACTGAAAAGTCAACGCGTTTAGTTGACACATCTGTAAATATGAGGACTTTCGTCTTCCATAAAAGGGAAGATTTTCCATTATGTATGTCTGAAGTGATTTTATGTGCCATAACAAGCATTGGTTATTATTTATATATGAGTATTTCTCATAGACAGCTATCATCTAACTCCTTTAACTCGTTCAAACACGAGAGAAAAATTACTCCACTGTAGAATTTAGAACTTAATTTAAAGGGCACCTATTTTACACCTTTTTCCAGATTTAATACAAGTCTTTTGTGTCCCCAGAATATGTCTGTAAAGTTTCAGCTCAAAACACCCATCAGATTATTTATTATACCTTTTAGAATATTGGATTTTCTGCTCTGAACACAATGTAGCTGTTTTTGTTGCCTGTGCCTTTAATGCTGGTTCTCCCCACCCACCGCTCCCACGTGCCTATTAGAGCGTGCCTCAACAGCACAGTGACAGACATGAAGAAAGCAGATCTCACGTAACGTTTGTGAGAAATACTACAGTAAGAACTTTCCCAATGATTATTTGATGTATTTGTTGTGGAGTTAATTCAAGCCTTTCTGTGATGAGTCACACACAATGTCGTTACAAAGTTTGCGCACGCACACACAGACACACGCAGCGCACTCGTTTAACTTTGCACTGTTTTTGCATGGCAAATATGACCGTTAATATCCACTGCTGTATGGATAATCTTTATGTTAATGTACAAAATAAACCTGATTTAACGTCCACAAACCGTGACTGAAGCGTCTCCTTTAATAATTGTACTGACATGCAGCTGTGGTGATAAAGTAAAGATGGTAAAATCACTGTAATTCATTACAAACATGCAGCGCTTTAAAAATGTTTTAAACTTGTAAAACTCATTCCTGATCTGAGGATGATTGATGATCACAGCAAGCCGAACAGATCTTTTAATCCCAGTTGCTTTGTAGTAACGTGCATAATCATATCCACAAGAGAGGACATGTGCAGAGACATGTAGTACATGGCTGTCAATCAATTCAGTGGGTGTGGAAACCGCACCTCTACATTACATTGCAGTGGGCCTCAAAATGGGAGGCATTTAGATCCTATTTAAAAGTCAGGAACTAAAAAAAAACGGACTTATTGTCATGGACACACTATACTTGCACACAGTTCTGTCCAAACAGCTTACAAAAGAAGATTTTCATCATAGGTGCCCTTTAAGGTCCTTTTGGTGGTTTTTAAAGCATTGTATGGCATTTTCCCAAAATATATAGCATTGCTCAATTTTGAATTCCTTCAAATCAGGCGAGTCTTTATGTTCCAATAACGAGATCAAAATCTAAGGATTTCAGGGTTTTTTTCAGTGGCTGTCCTTCAACTCTGGAATCACTTTCCAATGTATATTAAATTGTCCCCAACTCTGGATTCTTTAAAGTCTTAATTCAAATTGTAACTTTTTAGTAGCTTCCGGAGTTGATTAGGGATCGTTTTTTTAATGTTGAATTATAGTTGAATTTATAGTTGAAAGTATCTGTTGATTATCTGTCTGTGTGATTTTATGTAGTTGTTTATGGAGCACTTTGGCCAATGGCAGCTGTGTTAAATGTGTTGTATAAATAAAAGATGCATTGTACTGTATTGTATTGTATTCAAATAAGCTAGAATAATTAAAGTACAGTATTCCTTAATTTATTAACCCTCACTGACTTTTATTGTGGAACCAGACTTGGGAAAACTCAAGAAAATCATGAAAACACAACAAAACATTTGAAGAGTTCAGATGCAAAAGCCACTTCCGCCAAAAATGAGATAATGACATTGAGTAAATACTTTAGGCATGTAGTACACCATCAACAAATAGATTTGCTTCAATTCATCCAAATCGCAGCGTCAGCGCATTCAGAAATAACAGTTTGTTGGCAAAAGCCGCTAAGCGCCACTTGCCTTTGGCAGCAAAAGCTGCTATATCCCGAGAACCAATCAGAAGGCGCGAATCGAATCATACGTTTTCAATGTACCAGTGCGCTTTATAAGGAGACCAATTTGATTTTAAAAGATGGAGTTTGATGAACTGGATGAGCATGCCCGACTCTCAGTGAATGGCAAATGAAAACGTCCCTTACCTCAAAACTCTATGCATTATAAGAAAAAGAAAACACAATGTACAGTAGGAAGTGTAGCATGCATGCATAACATTTTTTGTGCAACGATGCTACTTTGAATGAGTCCGATTTACTATACATTAATCGACATCTGCGTTTCACGAAAGACAGAGTTAAGATGCCTTTCTTTTATCCCACATGGATGCTTTGAGGATAAACAAGACACCAAGACCTTAAGTATGGTGAGAATGAATGAATGACAGCTTCTAAAATTGAGGCATCCCCTTTTTGCCCAGTACTTTTTATATTAATGGACAATGCACAGATACTGATGTTTCACACTGTTTTTACACATTGTTTGAATCTACCAAGCTTAGTTTACAATGTTTACATTGCTCTACTTACATTAAATCCAAATCCCAAATATCAGAAACGACAACATATTTTCAAGATATAATTAATGTCAGATTTAATTTAATGTTACTGATTAATGCACTTACTTGACAGATTTCATTCATTCATTTTCCTTCTGCTTTTCCTCTGGTTTTTCACAGCGGAATGAACCGCCACTTACTTGACAGATGTATTTCTAATTTCAGGTGTTTTATGTTTGGTAAAATAATTTCTAATTGCATCTTCAGTGATTTTCAAGTAATTACACTGTTTTGTTCCAACAGGTGGATTTAGAGGGTTTTGCATAAAAAGCAGAAGTGGATTTAGCTGGTTTTGACGCAAAAGAAAATCTACCTTGTTAAAAAACAAAAAAATGTCTAAAGTGACATTTATGAAAAAAAAAAAAAAAGTTATTTATTTACCAGCTAATAACCTTATCATTTCATTTAAAATGAAACTTCTAAACCTAATTATAGGAGCCTGATAGAAACTGTTCATTTACAATAAAAGAGGTCTGTTGGATTTAGAGGGTTTTGATCTGAACTCTTCATTTGTTTTTCAGGAAGAAATTGAATTAATCATTCCATTTATTAGGTTAAACCTAAATACAGATGTTTTAATATTAAAAGTATACATATATAATATATGACTTTTATCCAGTAAATTACAAACAACTGGAAAAGTCTTGGGGCCTTTGAAAACAATGGGCAGCTTTTTCAGAAACCACAGGTATTTCCATTAAGTGTGCTGGATGTAATTTACAGTGCAATTTCTATTAAGCATTGAATATCCTACATTTTAAAATAATTAATAGCCATTCTTGCCCTTCCAATGCATATTTTCCCCACCCCCCACAGCCTTGGAAGTCCTCCAGTTATAAACAAGAAGAAAAACGAGAACAAAACATCTGATCTGATGATTACAAGCTATTTTTAATCAAGAAACATTCTTGTATTGTGTCTTTTAACTAGACCACAGTGCCTGATTTGAAGGACTCGTATCCATTACTGTGGGAACATGGCAGCAATCTCTTCACTGAAGACCAAACGGCCAAAGCTTTCTTTTGCTTATGAGAAAAGTGCAAACTCAGACGTGGTTAATGCCAGGGAAAAGATGGCAGCCTTTCTCTCATTCATCCAAGCAGCAAGTTAACCAACCACAATGAGGAGGCTTGCCAATTTCAGGAGAATCTGAGAATCTACTCAAAGCAAACACACACTAAAAGGCTTTGATCTTTACGCTGACAGTAACTAGGCAGACGTGTAAGTTGAAATGTGTAACGTTTATTGCGGTTTTGATAGGACAGATGGAGAGTCTAATACAGTTAATCGCTTTGACACGATATATGTCTGTAAAAACAGTTGTGGAGGGAAAATGTACGGCTCATAATTCATTCTGCGCGGTTCTTTATGTCTTCGCACCTCTGCTCTAGACCCCCAGATACTTGTGGTTACTTCAAAAATCCTTTGAATCCAGTCTAAGACTGAAATGGAAGCAGCAATCAGCTGATTCTAGCTTTCAAGGCAAACAGCTATTTGCTTTGTTGCACTGAATCCAACTCAAGTGCATCATTCTTAACCTCGTTTACTCCAATAGTCTCTCGCTGAGCACGTGGAGAACACTTTGCATGGGCCGGTTGGAGCTGTGCCACTGAGCTATTTTCCATTCTCCCCACAGACAGATGCTGGGCCAGGCTGTTAAAGGAAAAATATACAGCGGGGCCGAAATTACAAGAAGACACATTAAACCGACAAGGCTCTTTGTGGCAAGCTACATTTGAGCCCAGAAATCTTGCACTGAAATCATTAACATGAAAAGCACTTGATGAGAAATAACGTTTCCATCATCTGTCTCTTTTTTGTGTGTTTGAAGGCTTCGGTCCACTGCTTTTTGAACCATGTCCAATTTTCATCGCTCCACTCCACACCAGACTTACTGCAACAGTCCTCAGTGCTTGCTCTTTTACAGATTCAGGCTTTACCTGAAAGAAGAGGAAGCCAGAGTAATGCAGTAATGAGCAAACAGAACCCGGAGGCAGACTCATAAACCTCACTTAACTGATATTTAACCAATGGTTTGTGTGAGGAGAGGAAGGAGGAAACAGCTAATTTAAGGCCAGACCTTTAGTCTTAATTAGTCTGTGGTGTCTTTAGTAAAGAATGGACCGCAGTCCAAAGCATATTTGTTAAGCAAGAATTTCTAGGTTAATGGTGCGAGGTTGTTATGGTTGACTTTGTTTAGAAGCAGAGTTGCTACATCAACAGATAGGAATGGGGTATATGCACAGCTAGTGTTTTTCAGCCAATGATAAACTTCTGATGAAAGCTTAATGTGACTATTTTCAATTTCATAAGGTTCCTTTTACAGCATCGATGTGGTAATGTAATTACAATACATTCAGTTAAATAGACTTTTCAAGCGTAAAATGAGATGAAAGACTGTGTAACCGCTAGTGCTGTCAGGATCAGCAGGCGAGCACAGAAACTCTAGTGAAAATATTCAATTCGATTTCAATTCATGTTTATTTCTTTAGCGCTTTTACAATGTAGAGTGTTTCAGAGCAGCTTAACATAAAAGTTCTAGTAAAATAAAATTGAAACTGTGTCATTCCAGTTTTCAGACTTTAAGTTCAGTTTAGTTCAACTCAGTGTGATTTAATTTTCACTGCTTCAACCACACTGAATCCTGGGAGCAAATCCTGGGGCAAAAAAATAAAATACTGGTGTAAAATAAATTGTCATATTTTAAAGACATGGCAGGGAGAAATAGATTTTAATGAAGTGCTTCTGGTAAAAACACTATGAACAGCAGCTACGCTAATTATTCTCCACCTGGGGATACTCATCCAAGATTCGATCCAAGACTCGCGATTCAGGCTGGCTGGCTGAAATAAAAAGTCTGTGTGCATATAATACCCCATTACTATACATAGCATTGCATTTTTTCTATCAAGAAATTAACAATATTTTTCATGAAGAATAACATTTAATGTGACAAAAGCATAAAGCAAATGTTGTTGTTTACGTTGCTAAGAACACTGAGGTAATATTGTATGGACATTTCCACAAAAATATTAAGCGACCCAACTGTTTTCAACATTGATAATAGTTTTTGCCATTAGAGGAATAAATTACATTTTTAAAAAACTAAATTGCATTTTTTTACAATACATCCACCTTTTTTAATCAAAAAAAGAGAGATCTCATCACTTCTCATCATTCAAACATTGGAATTGGTGTCATGTAAATGTACCCTTAGTAATACTAATAAAATCATTGCTTTTTTTAACCACTGTAAAAATTCACTGTGGAGCTCTTCTCTATTGCTGACTGTAGTTTAAAGACAGAATTGCAAAAGTAGTTTTTGTTTTCTTTTTACTTCAGTTGTACAACCTGAGTAGGTAAAAATTACAGTCTAACTAAAATGTTCAAAATCATTTGAGCAGCAGAGTTTCAGAATGAAAATGGCCTCCACAGTGTTTCCAAAATGCTTCGTTTTCAGCCCTCGAAAACTTCAGTGTAGTGTGGACGGATGGCGTAACTGTAGCAAAACGTATGTGTTTTACAACAAAAACTTATTAGAAAGAAAGAAAGAAAGAAAGAAAGAAAGAAAGAAAGAAAGAAAGAAAGAAAGAAAGAAAGAAAGAAAGAAAGAAAGAAAGAAAGAAAGAAAGAAAGAAAGAAAGAAAGAAAGAAAGAAAGAAAGAAAGAAAGAAAGAAAGAAAGAAAGAAAGAAAGAAAGAAAGAAAGAAAGAAAGAAAGAAAATGAAGCCAGAAGCATTGATTTGTTTTGTAGATCTTAAAAGGGTAAGCAGCTTATAGCAACAGGAAACAGACTGAACTCTCATATCACAATAACAAGAAGAAATACAGTCGTTGTTTCTCTCCTAGAGAACATCAACAGCTTTTCTTTAGCTTGAGAAAATGATACGTCTGTGAAGACAACTTCAGTTCTTGGTCAAAACCACGTGCCACTCCCAGGAACCTCCTCCCTTTCTGCATCCTGCTGTCCATCTGTATACAGGACTCAGCTGTCCCGAAGCAGATTCTGTGCTGCAAAACTTCCTATAATTTATCAGTCACACAATACAACACCTAATTATAGAGCTGAAGTTACAGGGATGCAGTGAACTCTGAGAGACCAAAACATTCACAGGACATTCTGAGGATGTGGCTTTCATCATGGGAATGTATAGGACTATAGTAAAATATAAGACAGTATCCTGAAATCTGAAGAATAATGCTAATTGTACTAGATGCATTTTGGACATCTTGTAGGAAAATATCCAAATTTGTAAGCTTCAATCGTTTCCAGTTCCATTTTTATGACAGTTCTTCAGCTTTCAATTTGTATAAAAAGTATGTACACTCACCGGCCACTATTAGGTACACCTTACTTGCACCAGGTTGGACCGACTTTTGCTTTCAGAACTGCCTTAATCCTTCGTGGCATAGATTCAACAACATACTGGACATATTCTTCAGAGATTTTGCTCCATAATAGCATCCCGCAGTTGATGTAGATTTGTCGGCTGCACTTCTATGATGCCAATCTCCCATTCCACCACATCCCAAAGATGCTCTATTGGATTGAGATCTAGTGACTGTGGAGGCCATTTGAGTACAGTGAACTCATTGTCATGTTCAAGAAACCCGTCTGAGATGATTCAAGCTTTATGACATGCCGTTTTATCCTGTTGAAAGTAGCCATCAGAAGATGGGTACACTCTGGTCACAAAGAGATGGACATGGTCGGCAACTATACTCAACAGCCTACAATAGGTAGGCTGTGGCATTGACGTGATGCTCAGTTGGAACTACTGGGCCCAAAGTGTGCCAATAAAATATCCCCCACACCATTAGATCACCACTACCAGCCTGAACCGATTACACAAGGCAGGATGGATTTATCCTTTCATGTTGTTGACGGCAAATTCTGACCCTACTATCTGAATGTTGCAGCAGAAATCGAGACCAGGCAATGTTTTTCCAATCTTTTAATTGTGCAATTTTGCTAAGCCAGTGTGAATTGTAGCCTCAGCTTCCTGTTCTTAGCTGGTCTTCTGCTGCTGTAGCCCATCTGCCTCAAGGTTGGACATGTTGTGTGTTCAGAGATGCTCTTTTGCAAACCTTGGTTGTAATGAGTGTAATGGTTATTTGAGTTGCTGTTGCCTTTCTATCAGCTTGAACCAGTCTGGCATTTCTCCTCATGCCTCTGGCATCAACAAGGAATTTGCACCCACAGAACTGCCGCTTACTGGATATTTCCTCTTTTTCTGACTATTCTCTGTAAACCCTAGAGATGGTTGTGCGTGAAAATCCAAGTAGATCAGCACTTTCTGAAATACTCAGACCAGCCTGTCTGGCACCAACAAACATGCCACATTCAGTCATTCTTATGCTCGGTTTGAACTGCAGCAGATGGTCTTGACCATCTCAACATGGCTAAATGCATTGAGTTGCTACCATGTGATTGGCTGAACAGAAATTTGCGTTAACATTTTTTGAGTGAATTAACACTTTTAAAAGACTGTAGAAGGCTTTAGAATTCACATTTACTTCTGTTTGGACAGGGGTTTCAAGAGCTGATTTTTGGAATAACAAGATTATATTAGGGTTGTACAGAAAACATAATTTCTAATTATCTCATTCAGGTTTGCAAACTGAATTAGAGATCTAAAAGTAACAACATTACATGCTAAAACTGAAGAAAAATGAAGAAAACGGTGCAAAAATATTTTCAAAGTCATGGGACAAACATGAGACCCCAAAGTACAAATGTGACGAATTTCTGTGTGCCAAGAAAGGAAAGGGCAAAAAAACCAGGTCCATCCTTTGTTTTAGTTAGACAGAGACATTTGGTGGTCTGATTGAAAGCTGAGAGTGTCAGCCGGTCCAGATGGAGGCCAAACACGGACAGACAGGAGACTGTCCACAGCACTGACACATGCAGCCGTCTGTCAGAGCTGTCAACATGAGGAAACAAACAAGGAAAAGAGCCGCTGGACACGACCCAAGCACCATGCTCTGGGGGAAAAACAGGCAACCCCCGGACACACGCTGACACGCTCTATATAGACACGGCTCCATAAAAGAAACCCTGTTCTCCCTGACCAGCTGTGAACCATACTGATGCCTAAGCAAAAAAGCTGCTGCCCAGTCAGATGAGGATGTTTACGTAGAAAGGGGTTTGATAAACTATAACATTCTATAATATATAAAGATATAAAAAGTTTCAAATGATGATATGGACCAAACGTATCACGGTTATCAATGTTCAAAATGTTCAGAAATAAAATGTTAGTCCCAAGACGCTCCATCTGGTTTTTATCCGAAATTAATAAAACAACAAATAAAATCTGCAGCTTTTTGCAATTTTATGACAAACAATATACACAATGATCTGCGCCTGTTGGATGTTTTCTTTTGTTTGTATAATTTCATGTACAATTTTTGTCTCGTCTTGAAAGATTTGATTTTGTTGTTGTTTGCTAAACATGCACTTGGAAAAACTACCTTACAGGGAGCCATTTTAAACTTGGTTTTTAAAAACTAAATCTGCATAAAGCTGTTTTATAAAAGCCAAAAAGTGCTGTGCGATTTGAAGAAAATGTGTAATTGTGATTTTTCTGACTGATATTGTGTTTTGATTTGTGATATAATTTTGTAAGTCAAGTGCTGAAGTCAAGCTTCAGCTCAGTATTCTAAATAATGTACTGCACACACTTTAAATGCAAGGAATACATAATAAAATATATTTTTAACTGTCTATACACAAGCGCTTACACCAGGGGTCACCAAACTTGTTCCTGGAGGGCCGGTGTCCTGCAGATTTTAGCTCCAACCCTAATCAAACACACCTGAACAAGCTAATCAAGGTCTTACTAGGTATACTTAAAACACCCAGGCAGGTGTGTTGAGGAAAGTTGGAGCTAAACCCTGTAGGGACACCGGCCCTCCAGGACCAAGATTGGTGACCCCTGGCTTACACAATAAGTATAAATTTTAGTAAAATAAGTAAATATTTGATAATCAATGAAGAAAGAGTAATAATAACCGTAAGAAAATTTACTGTGGTTCCGCATTAAAACTGGTAATAATGACAACACTAATACTATACTTTACAGATTCAAAATAATATACAATCATTAAAAAAAAAAAAAAAAAAAAAAAAAAAAAAAATCACTGAAATCCCACTTCCTGAACATGTAGAATGTAAGTATATCTGAAAAAAAAAAGTTTCCAGTCAACTGAGACTTCTCTTGGCTTTTTTTACTTGGTCGTCTGCTTTTTCTTCTTATGTTTGCAGACTAGTGACATCATTCCCAAGTGTGCCTAATCAGTTGGAAAATTCTGATGTCTCAAACCAGAGTTTCCCAAACTTTTTGTCAGTTAAATCTCTTTTGACCTAAAATGGTGTGTAACCTTGTACATTTGCAGATGTTTTTATGCTCAAAAAGCAAAGTTCAATCCAAAAAACTTACTCTATTTTATTCTATTCTATCCTATCATGTCACAATTTCTCAATATAAAATAATTGCATTAATAGTATGTTGTTACCATGTCAGAGATGCTGATGTTTCTAAAATCAAAAATATTAATACACAAGTTATTTCTTCCATAGCTGTTTACATTCACATAACCAACAACATTATGAGAAGTTGTGTTTTTGTGTGTGCATTTGACATAACGTATTCAAATTTGACAGCTAACCAAAAGACAACTTTGTTTAACACTCACATGATGTGATGTGGCATATGACTCTGTGCACTCAGAAAACCATATATCCAATACTGGACATAGCTGTAAAAGCATAACCCTCTTCTGGAAAGGTAAACTCATTCGCATTTATAAAGAATTCGCATTGACAAGGTTTGTATAGTTCCAAGAACTACAGTTTACCCACGTTTTGACGTGTTTGCATCACAGAACTGGGAAATCATTTTTGCTATATGTGAGCTTTTTGGAGGAACTAAATTAGTTCCTAATTAAAGTCACAACAATCAACCAAAACTACTTAAATTAGTACATAAATTTGTTAATTCAAAGCAGTTTGGTCGAGTAATGGTCCTTCTCTGTTGATGTTAGTTTGACGATTCAGACACAATATTCTTAACCACACGCCTCTTACTGTTGGTTTGCTTCAAGGAAAAGGTCCACAAAACGAAAGCCCTATCCCCTACTCTATATTCTGTATGTGTTGGAAATACATCAACATACTAGCAAGCGGAATAATATATACATACGTTTATTTGCTATAAATGCTCATGTTGTCTTCTGTGATTGAATGTGAATATTTGAGTTAAAGGTACAGTTCATATATCCAACTGCTTGTATTAAAGAGCAAAACTGCATTACAAATAATACCGTAGTGTATAAATTTAAATATATTTTTAAAATTTAATTGAAGAATTCTTGTGTTGTGAAGAAACAAATATAATTGTGGATGGAAAGCATCGTCAATGCACCGTGATGCACCGAGATATCGAATTGAACCAGATCGATGACATGATAATTTTAACCAAACTGAACCATGAGACCAGTGTAGGTTCACACCCCTAGCCTTAATGTAACCTGGACACTGAAGAATGTAACAGTCTATATGCGCATAATAAAGCGCACAAATCGCAGCTATGACAGCTGATTCATAATAGACGCTGCCGAGAAAGCATGCTCTACAGACACACTCGCATCAGGATCCACAAGTATCACTTTAAAAGCGATAGAGGAGAGGAAAAGGTACTTTACAAACATGCCAGCAGTTCAAAGGTCCAAAGTGAGAGAGAGAGACAGAGAGGCAGACAGAGAGAGCGAGAGAGCTTTCATTTTCTCTCTAGCAGTGAAATAGTGTCTCCTGGTTCTACTGTACGTCAGTGTCTGTGAAAGACTGTCCAGCAGCGAACTGTGCACAATTGTCTGCTTTCCAAGCAGTTGGAGCATTTTAATTACTCACCCTCGCCTCATTCGAATAGTATTGTACCGCAAAATAGCGCATATGAGATAAAATACATCAGTATCTAATAACCAGTGATGATCTAAACTGTGCCCCAAATGGCACACTATACACTATGGACTATGTCCTTATGCACTTACACACTCAACAGTATAGTATATCAATATAGTGTCGTCCCAAATGGAACACTAATGTTTTTTTACCAAGCAGAAATTGAAACCGTTTCCCTGATGACGTTTGACGGTTGCCAAATCAGTGAAATAAATTACCAAACTATCAAATAATACTTGCTATGAGTATAACCGCATTCACCATCGGGGGGTGCTATAATCACTCTCGTAGGAAAATTTTACTTTCACCATCCAAAATAAATAAAGTAATCCAACATGTGCGCCCGATAGCGCAGTCCTTCCGTAACATGAGCAAACCTGCGGTCGTTGAGTGTGGGAAGTGTCCATCATTCCACACTTAATTTTACCGGTTGAATAAGTGCATCATCCGGGTAATTAAAGTGCACTTATTATTTTTAGAGTTTTCAGTGTGAATGCACTACTTACACTATCTATACTAAAAAAAATGGCGTAGAATAGTGCATAAGTGTGATTTGGGATGCACCAACATCAGCATCATGGTGCACAGAAGTTAATTTTGACATCACTAATTAAGGCCGTACACCTTCAAAGAATCGCTCAGCTGTAACTGCCATGTGCTGATGTCCAACCACACTCCAATAACTTCACATAATGATAAAAGAGGGACAGATTCAGTGCATATTTTTCACTTTTTTGAAAAAATAAAAATAAAACAACAACAAATCAACAGTTTGGGGTAAAGATTCTGAGAAATTCAGAACAAAACACTATATGCCTAACCAACAAACCAATCTTTAAAGAGACACTAACTTATAGCTCAAGCTTAAACAAGTTTGACTAAAATCAAACAAAAAACTAAAAAAAACAAAAAAGTTTGACAAATGCAGATATCTTACCTGGCTCCGGTGACGTCAACCCCAACCATCAGCTGTCCGTTCAATGACAGCAGTTCATCCCGCAGCTTAATATCTCCACAATGGGCTGCTGGACTGTTCTTTTTCACTTCAGTCACCCAAATACACCCAACATCCAACACAGGGCCTTTATCACCCTTCCTGCGCCTCCTCCTGACCCCCTTCTTTTTCCCTTCGGGGTCTCCAAATATTGGAATATTTCCAAAGCTGAGTCCAAACTCTGGTCCATCTTCCTCAGACTTGTTCAGAAAGACCGCCTTCACCTCTGCATCAATTTCCTCTCTGAGTGGGCTAATGCTGTACAAAGGACTCTCAACTTCTGTAAAGTTTAGCTGGATGTATTCCACAAGTTTACGGATGGCAGCCTTGCAAACCGTGCTCATCCGAGGGACATCGCTCTCATCTCCGTCCTCTTCTCGAGCCCTAAGCCAGTTCTCCAGCAGGAGGAGATGGCTCAGGGCATTTTCTTGGGTGATAGGCATCTTAGCTGCTGCTCTTGGGCCTGTCTGGGCCACCCCTGCATGTTGAGTCAAGGCCCTCCAGTGGTAACTGTAATCAGATGCATTAAAACGGCTTCACGTTCCTCTTGAAATGACACCGTGACCTCACAGACTTCAGAAAAAGAGCGCTGGCATCCAGCGATGATACTCCTACACCACAGAGGCCCATGATGTCATCCAAAAGGACAGTGTGGAGTCTGAGGAAGTAGGCCAGGTTTATGAGTTGAGGGGTAACAAGAGAACGTGTGCCATTAGCGGGTCTTCTTGGTGTGCGCCAAATCTGATTTCCAAAACCATTAAAGTGGAAAATAGCAGATCACTGGGAGTCGAGATCTATCCTGATTCTCAGGCGCCACAGACGTCCACCTAATCAGAAAGAAAATAAATAGAAACGCCATTACAAAGAGAGTCAGCAGGCATGAACTCATGTTAAAGCACTGAAGTCATGGCTCATTTGCTACGCAACCACAGTACAGACAGGAACAGAAACTGGCGTAAGTATGACAACAAAGAAAGCTGCCTATATACCCGTCGTTTTCATTGACTGACAGAATTCATGAACTGGAAATGGTTCCAATAATAGTCCTATGAGCCTTTTATAGATGCGCCATTTGGCTGTTTATATAGACATTCAGTTGAGGCGGAATCAATGCGGTTGAGATTATTCAATGCACACACAGTGAGCAGACAGAAAGGCAAACTTCCTTTCGGCTATTATTCACCTTAACCCTATGGAATGTAACCTGATGATGAACGTTGAAACTGGCAGCCAGATGTTGTGAAGGTGCAGCTCAAACTCTTGGACTTGCAGACCACATTTCTGGCGTATTTAAATATATGCTGTAGACAAAGACCACAATCAAATTGCTACTCTAGGGTTTTGCTCAAAATAACAACATGCCTTTGGCCTCTGTGAGCATCATACTACTGCTTCCAAAGCGATCCAACTCTATCTGTGAGATTATGGAGCACTTATGTATAACAATATATCACAACTTTACATTAATGTCCATTACTGACAAAAAAAAAAGATTAAACTGCGAGAAGATTACTTAGCGCAGTTATATAAACAAGAGGGGGATGCATTACCAACTGTCAGCTGAAGTCATGTGGACCACACTAGAAGAGTAAAATGACAGCTAATACCAGAGGACAGAAGCCACCACCCTTTTCAAGAGTTTAACCTCAATAAGTCACAAGCATTTTATAAATGGCCAAGCTAAACCATGTGTGTGAACATAAATGCATGCGATACGCCATCATGTCATATTATATTGCAAATGAAAACATGCTTACAACAAAGCTTTGAAGCTTTTCACATTCTAAACACTATCATAACAAAATGCTACAACAGTTTACTACGTTATCCATGATCACTTTCTAAACTATAAATCTGAAAACACATTTATCACCATCTTCCTCTTACCTTTTTCAGTGCACAAACGGTCTGCCTCTCAGTGGGGTCTGCTGTCACAGTGACACAGAAGGTCTGCAGACCCCAGACTCACCCTCCGAAAAAACCCACGTGTAATAGGATTAGTCTCACCCCTCCCCTGTGCCACTTACAAACACAATGACCTCCCATTTTCTCTTCGGGTGAGTCGATGAATGGCCAGTTCAAGTGTTTATATTTATGCCATCATGTCATTCATGATTATTGATGTTTTTGTTCCTCATTTAAGAGGAGTCTTTTAACAAAGCAAACACAGACATATCTGAAACACTGGAACATTTAAATGGAGAATTCGCAGACAAGCTTTAATAGTTCATTAAGCCCAAATTTTAAAAAAGTAAATTGTCAAATTGTTTAAAAACTTGTGAAATATATGTCAAGATGAATTCTAGAATTAAAAAGACAGATAGACTCAAAAATGAAAATTTATTCACTATTTACTCAACCTCAAGTGTTTCCAAACATTGAGTTTCTTTCTTCTGTTGAACACAAAAGATATTTTGAAAAAAGCTGAAAACCTGTTACATACGACCTTGATAGTATAGAAAAAAAAAAACAGAAGTCAATAGTTAAAGGTTTCCAGTTCTGATTCAACCATATCTTTTTGTATTCAACAGAAGAAAGTCAAACAGGTTTGGAACAAATAAAGGGTGAGTAAATGATGAAGGAATTCAGTTTTGGTGAACCACCCCTTAAAACTATGAATGCATGATACAGCTTTTCATACATTAAAATGAGTCCTGTTTAATTTCTGAGCAAACATTAATGACTATCATGACATGATTTACAATAGACACCAATTAAAAAGTCATTTAAATGTAACCATTGCTCAAATACCCAAAACTATTGTCAGGCATGTTTAGAATAAGAATCATTTGATGGCTTATTAAAAGACACAATTTAAGGAGCCCCATAATACTAATTAATTGTTATTTTAATTATCTTCAAAGCATTAGGGATTACTTGTTTGTCAGCAAGAAGTTTTCAAACACTTAAAATGTAATGAAATTGGTATAATCACTTCAGGTCAGACGGTGTATGCAGTACTGCTGCACAATATATAGTTTCAGCATCGACATTGCTATGTGTGCATCCACAATAGTCACGTCGCAGGATCTGGAATGTTGAGTTTATACTTTGGGATTCTATTTGACCAGGAACCAGTTTAGAACACATGATATTCGTGGAATCACTCCAGAATTGAACCATAATGGAGTGAAGGTTTATCATTTGCATCTGTTTTTAAGGCCTGTAACTGTGTTCAGCCGCCAGAAATTGTACCATTTGTATCTTTAATAAAGATTTTGTTTATTGAACCATTTTTTACAATGAAGGCTACACAGGGTTTTTTCATTTGATCATTCAATTTCTGAACATTAATCTTGTTAGACATTATTAAATGATACTTTTTGTCTATATCACTTATATTTGCTATATTTGTATTAATCTATGCTTTTATTTTACATGTGATTCACTCCTATACAGAATCATCCCAATCAATCTAAATTAGTAAATTCTTTCCAAGCTATTTAGTGAAATTGTATTCATATCGCAATATATAATCGCTGAAAAACAAAATATCGCGATTTCATATTTTTCCAATATGGTGCAGCTCTCGTTTGCAGTTTCATTCTTACTTTAATAGTTCGTTTAAAATGAATGGCAATCCTCAAAGCCAATTCCTGCAGTTCGGTGACAGAAAAAGTGCCAGTGGCTCTGAAAAGAGCCTCGGTCAATGATAACAATCCCATAAACAAGCCTCACGATAGAGAAAGCTGTTGTTTTCCATTGAACTGACCCATTTTGAAAGCAAAGAAAAGGGGATTAAAGCTAAAGAGGACTTTTCTTTGATATTCATTACATATATTTTGGCTTTATCCACTGCAGACACAAGAGTAAAAGCACTCCATTTGATAGTGTGACAGGAAACCATGTGTCACTAGTAAAAACCAAAACCAAACACAAACAATACTGGATGATTAGGGCTGTAAAACCGCAAAAGCCACATGGCTGAAATAAAGCAGCCTTTCATATTAAAACAAACAAGACTTAGCATCATGAAAATCAGGTCTTGCGTCTTGTCAATCAATGATAAAAGATTCAAGAAGTTTTATGTGGCTAATAATGAACATTAAAATCTGTGCTTGGGTCTCTGATTAATTAAAACAGCAACTTTTTGGATTATACTAGAACAAAACACTTCACCGTCTTAGCCAAACAATGACATAATGGAAGCTGAGCTCAGAGCTCTGTAAATACATTCACAATGAAAAGAAAGAAACGAGAGAATATTTCAAAGAAAAACACCAGAATCCAACAGCATTTGTCACTCTGTTAGGGTGGTCTTTCAACTTCTCTTTGTTTTATCCATTAGGATCACATTACTGAGCTCTCTCGTCATTTAATAGAGCCGTTCATCATGGACGTGGATGTTTTCATCCTGAAACTTTCCTTCACTTCCCATACACACCCCTTGACACACAACTCACACTGTGAAGTGATTCCTGAAAAAAAGAACTCAATATCTCAAAAAATGAAGGCATGTGGTCGCTGCACACTGACTGACAAATAACAAAGTTGGATGCCAACTGTGGAAACATGAATTAAGTTGAGTTTTCTGAAGAACAGCCATATTGCCACTAATCACAGAGGTCTCACTGAGAAGGGCTTGATCCAGCACGAGGTTCTGCCCTCAGGCTAACGTCACTGCTTTATAATCTACAGCCATCGATTATGTGGTGAACTTCATCCCTTCTTTGATCAGACACATCTGGTTCTTTACGACTTAAGTAATGGGTATCGTAAGTGAAATAAATATTGGATTTTCCTCAACAACACGCATCTATTCATGGGATCGAGCAATTTGCGATGCTAAACGGCATGTTTTGTTAGCTAATGAGGTACTAGAATTGCAGTATTCAGTTTGAGATTCTACCCTAGTTCACACACGCCACTGTCAGATCGCCAACAAAGACTGGTTAATAGAGCAACAAATCGTAGCTTCAAAGTGGCTGCAAGAAACTGGGTCAGCAACTAGCGGCATCACACCACATTTGAAGCAATCATTTTTATAGTCCTTATTTGACAAGACGTAGCACACCGACTGAGAAGCATGTTGAGTCCAGAGGAAATCCTTCCAGTGCTGTTTAATATTATGAACGCAGATGGACAACATCGAGGGCAATCTGCTCAGGGTCTGGAGCTCTAATCCTGGACAGTGGGTGGAGGGGTTACCCAGGATTCACCAAAATTTTGGGGGTGGAGAAGAGGTGGAAAAGGCTTGAGTTTAAAGTCCAAAGTATGCTGTACTTCATCAACACCACAGTAACGTGAAAATAGCCAGTAAATTAAATATTGTAAAAAATATTGTGAAAAGTGTACATCATTTACATTAAAGCTTTTTTATTCTTTAAGATGGTTTCTATTAGTGGTTTTTATTATGCTGATTTATCTTCATACGTTGGTTTTCTAATATTTATGCTTTTATTTGGTTATTTGATTGAGGACTTGAGACAACTCCAATAAATAAATATTCAAAAAATTTTAACAAAATTATTAAATAATGAAACCTTGATTATTTGTATTTAAATTATATTAATAATTTATCGTTTTATTTCTAACATATGTTTTTAAATTAGATTAGAAATCTGATGAGCTAGGTAATGCTTTGTCATTAGTGAATTATATATATATATATATATATATATATATATATATATATATATATATATATATATATATATATATATTATATATATATATATATATATATATATATATATATATATATATATATATAGATAGATAGATATTATATATAATATCTATCTATCTATCTATCTATCTATCTATCTATCTATCTATCTATCTATCTATCTATCTATCTATATATATATATATATATATATATATTCACACATATATACACATACACAGTATAAATTTATACAATATATACAGTGGTGTAAAGTAACAAATTACAAATACTCAAACTACTGTAATGGAGTAGTTTTTCCATTTACTAAGTAGTTTTTAAATGTGTACTTTTACTTTCCCTGTACATTTTTAGTGCAATATCTGTACTTTTACTCCACTACTTTCCTACAACCCGCAGTCACTACTTTATTTTTTCTTGTCTGTGGGGATTCGAAAACGTCCAACCAAAAATCAACGTCTAATGATGTTACAGCTTGATGTTATGTGCACGTTATCACTATGACGTCTATTAGATGTTGAATTTTGGTTGCCATACCTGACGAATAAATGTCAGTATTTGACATCAATATAGTGTTGGTTTAAGATGTTGGCTCGACATTGGATTTTGGTCACTTTCTAACACAGCCTAATATCAACCAAACATCAGAGTCATTTGACGTCATTATTGGACATTAAAATAGATTGTCCTTAGACGCTGGCTAGATATTGAATTTTGGTCAGTGAAATTTAATAGTGAATAGTGATCTACAACACATCTGTTCTTAATTCAATGTGGCAGACAGTTGCATTAAATGCCATCTGATATATTTATTCTCATTAAATCAGTAATGTGACGCATTTGTGGTATTCCCCATACAGATTATAGCCCAACAGATTTGACCACAAAACAAAACACAGCTATAATGTTTACAGACCGTTCAATAAACAGCAAATACTAAAATAGTTTGTAGCCTCAAACATGAAAAAAAATGGGCACAAATCAACCAAGATGATTTACCTAACAGACAGTATAGTGCAGTGTTTCCCAACCCTGTTCCTGGAGGCACACCAACAGTACATATTTTGGATGTCTCCCTTTTCTGACCCATTAACTTCAGGTGTTGGAGTTATGATAAGTTGATTCAGATGTGTTTGACGTAATCTCAACCGAAACACTAAGAGAGAGTGTAGCTTTTTTAAAACAGCCAATATTGTTTTGTTTTATCACCACTCTGCCGATGAGAGTGGTTAAGCTCAAGTGAATCAAGTGAAAAGCGTCTTGAAGGTGGCGGGCCATGTAAGCCTCTAGACAGCATTTGATTAGTTATGGTTTGATGATAAACTGAAGTATGAAGTGATATGAATAAAAACATTTGTCCATTTAGATGGACAAACTACAAGCTTTATATCAGTTTTATATCTTTTAATGCACATTTTGTCACTGTTTTGGAGCACACTAGCTTACAGATATCTTAAAAACTAACAATACTGATACTAACATCTAAAAACTTTGTTTTAATTTCATGTGTACTTCAAATTAGTTACAGTGAAACTCTATAAGGTATTTTGTAAAGTTAGCCTAGTCTAGGGCGGCATGATATTGGAAAAATTTAACGTTGTCATTCTGCGATATATATTGCGATGACTTGAATCGTAGGGCATAAAATATAATAAACAATCTACAAGCATACATAAATACAATAAAGAAAAAGATAAAAATGAAATAAACAGCATTTTATTGTTAAGTACTCAAACAGTATTCAGGTATATAGTAATTGAATAATCAAATGTAAATAAATAAAATCCTCATACAGTCACAGGCCTCAAAAAAAACACTCAAATGATCAATTATAATCCAGACTCAACATTGTGTTTACTCGCAATGTGACTATTGCAGTGTTTCCTTTAGGATTTTTTCCAGCTGTGGTGGCAGACTATGTTGGGCCTTTTAGACAGATCTACCAACTACCTGTGGCGTTATTTCATTGACAAATGTTGTGAGCGCAGCACAACATGTGGAGATCGCATTCATGTAATACGAGCATGTGAATCTCTGTGCTCGAGCGCCGATTTCCTGTTCGTGCACAAAACTTCTTGCACGCCCTCAAATATAAGCTGCTCAAGTGCAGATTTTCTTGTGTGCTCTCAGATAAACGCTGCTGAAGTGTGATTTAGTGCGTTTATGATACGAGTATGTCTCCAACATTTATTAGATTTGCTAGGAATATTTGCGAATGTCCCCAATAGACCTACAGAGCGGCATTAAAGTGTCCTGAAGTAAAGTGAAACGGTGATAAACTCCAGCAAGATAAGTCATTGTATGCAGAACCATAGACCTTTATCCATAACTAAAATATAATTATAAAAACGGTGTTCATCATAACTGAAAGCTGTCATGTTTGCTAGCCTCACGCATCGTGCAGCCCTGTCAGTCAGTCAGTCAGCATGTCACCTTAAAGGGATAAACAAATAGCGCACAGCACTACTACGATTACAGAAAAGTTTGTGCTGTTATAATTCACTTACCTTTTAATACGTTTTGGTGCGATTATAACCCTCTATTTAAAAAAAAAACGACTGAATGTTTTGAATGAGAAGCTGTTAATGTAGCCGTTGCGGGATGAATTTTGGTGTGGCGCCCCGCCACGGAAGAATGAATGTAGCGGAAACCATGCTATTGGGAATGATCACATTGCGATATTGCAGCTGAAACGATATATTGTGCAGCCCCACTTCAGCAGTTTGAAATATGCATTTGATTAGTTTAGCAAGGGGAAAGAAGACAGCTTTATACTTTATTTGGTAACATTTTCCAATGACAGCACACAACATAATCTAATAATACCAGTGTTTCCTCTAGGATTAATTGCTCTAGAAGTGATCATATGGACTATTGTGTATTGTTACCTGAATTATCAAGCACCTCTCATTTGACCATTACACAACTGGTGGACTGTTGCATTACAGATGCTGAAAAAATATGTGTATGCCCAGTGAGCCCACGTATCATGTTGATTAGACTGTATATTGTGGATGAAACAAATTCCTGAAACATAGTAAAAACAGCAGTCTGGATGAGGAACACCATCTTAAAACACCATTTTAGAAATGAAAATGCACTAGTGTAAACCCAGCCTTAGTTTGTACTTTCTATGGTTTTGCCACTCCATCTGGATGTTTACACCTGGCATTAAGATCCATTTTGGTTGATATAGGACAAGGAAGACACATTTTAATTTACTGGTGTTTTAATTTGTATCTTTTGTCCACTTTTCCTATTTCTTACAGAGGACAGTCTTTCTTTGGACCTTTTCAGATTTTTCACTTTAGTATTGTGACGGAAGCTTTCAGGATTTACATTTGAGACAAACTGATATCAATAGAGAGAATAGAAGCTTTAATTTCTGTACTGAAAGCTGCAAAAATACACTGAACACTGTTGGTTTTAAATCAGGACTAGTTTTTTGCACTTTCAACCACCTCTGGAAGTGATTGAAATTGGACAACTCAAAACATTAAACCCTGTTTACAGTTGTACTTAGCAGTGACCACTTGTGATCGGATCAACAAAAGTATGTTAATTCCTGGTGTAAATGTGGCCCAAGTAACAACAGGGCAAACAGAATATTTAAACAGGCTTAACATCACTGTCTGATCCCTACTGACCAAAACATCATAACATCCTTCTGAAGACCACATCACAATGCATCACCGAAACCATCCAAAACGCTACATATAACAACAAACATACTGTGTTTTATTGAGAAAGAAAATGGATGATGGTCTTAATTACACATACAGTACAACCTTGAAAGTTTGTTGTCAACAAGGATACCTTTTTCAGCAAGGTCACATTAAAATGACCAAAAGTAACTGTTAAGGTATTTATAATGTTACAATATAACATATAAATGCTAAATACTAACACATTCCAGGGCTCTAAGATGTGACCAATTTGATTATATTTGCGATCTAATTTCTCAATTGTGTGACAAAAAAAATCTGAAGTTGCACCGTTGTTTTAAAAAGTGTCTGCGACTGTGGTTCAACTGAAACACATTAGGCCCGTGTCGTGGTTTTTCTAATTAGAGATAGTGAAGGCAGGTAGTAAGTTACTTTTTTGTAGAATTGTGCTTTAAGAACTTTATGTTGACCACATTTTTAGTTAATCAGATCAAGACAATATTGCCTACACGCATAGCGATTAGACATGGGCCAGTATAACTTTCTGACGGTATGATAACCTTATATTTAAAAATACCACGGTATTGTGATTGCTGCTCTAAAATAAATTATTTTGTCTGGGTTATATTATATATAATTATATATATCTGGGTAAAAAACAACAACAACAACTGTTTACCCCATTGAACACAATATATTTTATTTTAGGAAACATTTATAATATTTTGTAAGAGTAAACATGTCAGGCTAAATAATTAAAATAAACCACTGACTTCTGCTTTCCTCATTAGTTTTTAACACATTAAAAACCCTTAAATATACCTAAGGAATGGTATAACAGAAAATGTTGTTTTACAACCTTGACTTTTCCAAACAGCGGTGAACCTTGAACCCAGTTATCATCCCATGCCTAAAAGCGATTTTTAAAACTGCACTGTTAAATGTAATGTGGTCAAAAATTTGGGTGCACTTAACTTTTGTGCTACTGCACCCAAGAAAAAAAAGTTGCAAAAAGTTAGTGTAGAGCCCTGCATTCCAATTATTTGACTACATAAAGTCAGCTAAAATAAACGAACATAGTTGCATCTATAAAGCTTTGCATGAGAAGCAGTGCACTCTGTTAATGTCTGGGTTTATTGATTATACTGAGTTTACATCAGGTTTCAGTCTCTGGAGCCGTGCAGTCTGGAAGCTTCCACGCACCTGCCAGCTCATTCGTTCCTAACAGCAGACACACGGAGAAAGACTTTCTACAAAACACAGCATGTTTTACACGTCTCACGAGTCAACACGCACTTTGTGGTTTACCGCCCAAAATAGCCATTCCACCTCACTAAACCAAACATCTTTGGATTTTTCCAAAAAGACTTGACAGGTGTTTTCAAAACTTGTCTCTGGCAGTCTTTCAGAATGGCGCGCTCACAGTAACCTACAGAAAATTTGAGCTGTTCATGGAAAGAGTTTGACTTAACGTCATAATATCCTATTGAAATGCTACAGTAATTGCTTTTTTATGCAAACATAATGAAACTTTTTATCTCCGTTCCAAAATACTATTTTTAGTTGCTACGAAAAAACTGCTCAGCAAAAGCTTGGAGCCTTATTTGTAGTCTAGCTGAGCAAATGGTTTTCAGGTCAGAATGTTTCTCGAAACAAACTTCAAACCAAGTTACACCATTTTAGCACAAGACTTGAATCAACAGCACAAACCAACCTGCCAATTCATGCTTTAAATGTTGAGAAACACTTCCACAGGAAGAATTGAAACACTTCCCAGACAAATGTGTGAGAAGGCCGTAGGGGGTGGACGCAGCGGCAGTGTAATATACGCGGATGTCAGAGGTGAGCCACTGTAGGAGTGAGACCCCTCATTCAGATTCATTCATGCACTC